>NW_025064150.1:0-27546 GCF_018152265.1 Drosophila ficusphila
TGCAGCTAGATAGATATTCGAATAACAAATTCAGAGAGGTATTCCACTTTTTAAATCGGGTAAAAATTTCAAAAGTTTGGGCTAAGCAGTGCTGGGATCTGGTCACTTTTCTGCAAACCCATTTTTTGCAAATTTTGACAGGTTGGGGTCATAAAAAATGACGAAACATTGACCAAAAATTCGAAAATAAACCAATAATGCAGCTAGATAGATATTTTAATAGCAAATTCAGAGAGGTATTCCACTTTTAAATCGGGTAAAAATTTCAAAAGGTTTGGGATAAGCAGTGCTGGGATCTGGTCACTTTTCTGCAAACCCATTTTTTGCAAATTTTGACAGGTCGGGGGTCATAAAAAACTACAAAATATTGACCAAAAATTCGAAAATAAACCAATAATGCAGCTAGATAGATATTTTAACAACAAATTCAGAGAGGTATTCCACTTTTAAATCGGGTAAAAATTTCAAAAGTTTGGGCTAAGCAGTGCTGGGATCTGGTCACTTTTCTGCAAACCCATTTTTTGCAAATTTTGACAGGGGGTCATAAAAATTTACAAAATATTGACCAAAAATTCGAAAATAAACCAATAATGCAGCTAGATAGATATTTTAACAACAAATTCAGAGAGGTATTCCACTTTTAAATCGGGTAAAAATTTCCAAAAGTTATGGGCTAAGCAGTGCTGGGATCTGATCACTTTTCTGCAAACCCATTTTTGCAAATTTTGACAGGTCGGGGGTCATAAAAAATGACGAAACATTGACCAAAAATTCGAAAATAAACCAATGATGTAGCTAGATAGACATTTTAATAACAAATTCAGAGAGGTATTCCACTTTTAAATCGGGTAAAAATTTCAAAAGTTATGGGATAAGCAGTGCTGGGATCTGGTCACTTTTCTGCAAACCCATTTTTTTGCAAATTTTGACAGGTCGGGGGTCATAAAAAATTACAAAATATTGACCAAAAATTCGAAAATAAACCAATAATGCAGCTAGATAGATATTTTAACAACAATTTCAGAGAGGTATTCCACTTTTAAATCGGGTAAAAATTTCAAAAGTTATGGGCTAAGCAGTGCTGGGATCTGGTCACTTTTCTGCAAACCCATTTTTTGCAAATTTTAACAAGTCGGGGGTCATAAAAAACTACAAAATATTGACCAAAAATTCGAAAATAAACCAATAATGCAGCTAGATAGATATTTTAACAACAATTTCAGAGAGGTATTCCACTTTTAAATCGGGTAAAAATTTCAAAAGTTTGGGCTAAGCAGTGCTGGGATCTGGTCACTTTTCTGCAAACCCATTTTTTGCAAATTTTTACAGGTCGGGGTCATAAAAAATGACGAAACATTGACCAAAAATTCGAAAATAAACCAATGATGTAGCTAGATAGACATTTTAATAACAAATTCAGAGAGGTATTCCACTTTTAAATCGGGTAAAAATTTCAAAAGTTATGGGATAAGCAGTGCTGGGATCTGGTCACTTTTCTGCAAACCCATTTTTTTGCAAATTTTGACAGGTCGGGGGTCATAAAAAACTACAAAATATTGACCAAAAATTCGAAAATAAACCAATAATGCAGCTAGAAAGATATTTTAACAACAAATTCAGAGAGGTATTCCACTTTTAAATCGGGTAAAAATTTCAAAAGTTATGGGCTAAGCAGTGCTGGGATCTGGTCACTTTTCTGCAAACCCATTTTTTGCAAATTTTGACAGGTCGGGGGTCATAAAAAACTACAAAATATTGACCAAAAATTCGAAAATAAACCAATAATGCAGCTAGATAGATATTTTAATAACAAATTCAGAGAGGTATTCCACTTTTAAATCGGGTAAAAATTTCAAAAGTTATGGGCTAAGCAGTGCTGGGATCTGGTCACTTTTCTGCAAACCCAGGGGGTCATAAAAAACTACAAAATATTGACCAAAAATTCGAAAATAAACCAATAATGCAGCTAGATAGATATTCGAATAACAAATTCAGAGAGGTATTCCACTTTTAAATCGGGTAAAAATTTCAAAAGTTTGGGCTAAGCAGTGCTGGGATCTGGTCACTTTTCTGCAAACCCATTTTTTGCAAATTTTGACAGGTCGGGGGTCATAAAAAACTACAAAATATTGACCAAAAATTCGAAAATAAACCAATAATGCAGCTAGATAGATATTTTAATAACAAATTCAGAGAGGTATTCCACTTTTAAATCGGGTAAAAATTTCAAAAGTTATGGGCTAAGCAGTGCTGGGATCTGGTCACTTTTCTGCAAACCCATTTTTTGCAAATTTTGACAGGTCGGGGTCATAAAAAATTACAAAATATTGACCAAAAATTCGAAAATAAACCAATAATGCAGCTAGATAGATATTCGAATAACAAATTCAGAGAGGTATTCCACTTTTAAATCGGGTAAAAATTTCAAAAGTTATGGGCTAAGCAGTGCTGGGTTCTGGTCACTTTTCTGCAAACCCATTTTTTGCAAATTTTGACAGGTCGGGGGTCATAAAAAATTACAAAATATTGACCAAAAATTCGAAAATAAACCAATAATGCAGCTAGATAGATATTTGAATAACAAATTCAGAGAGGTATTCCACTTTTAAATCGGGTAAAAATTTCAAAAGTTTGGGCTAAGCAGTGCTGGGATCTGGTCACTTTTCTGCAAACCCATTTTTTGCAAATTTTGACAGGTCGGGGGTCATAAAAAACTACAAAATATTGACCAAAAATTCGAAAATAAACCAATAATGCAGCTAGATAGATATTTTAATAACAAATTCAGAGAGGTATTCCACTTTTAAATCGGGTAAAAATTTCAAAAGTTATGGGCTAAGCAGTGCTGGGTTCTGGTCACTTTTCTGCAAACCCATTTTTTGCAAATTTTGACAGGTCGGGGGTCATAAAAAATTACAAAATATTGACCAAAAATTCGAAAATAAACCAATAATGCAGCTAGATAGATATTCGAATAACAAATTCAGAGAGGTATTCCACTTTTAAATCAGGTAAAAATTTCAAAAGTTTGGGCTAAGCAGTGCTGGGATCTGGTCACTTTTCTGCAAACCCATTTTTTGCAAATTTTGACAGGTCGGGGTCATAAAAAATGACGAAACATTGACCAAAAATTCGAAAATAAACCAATGATGTAGCTAGATAGATATTTTAATAACAAATTCAGAGAGGCATTCCACTTTTAAATCGGGTAAAAATTTCAAAAGTTATGGGATAAGCAGTGCTGGGATCTGGTCACTTTTCTGCAAACCCATTTTTTTGCAAATTTTGACAGGTCGGGGGTCATAAAAAATTACAAAATATTGACCAAAAAAGTCGAAAATAAACCAATAATGCAGCTAGACAGATATTTAAACAACAAATTCAGAGAGGTATTCCACTTTTAAATCGGGTAAAAATTTCAAAAGTTATGGGCTAAGCAGTGCTGGGTTCTGGTCACTTTTCTGCAAACCCATTTTTGCAAATTTTGACAGGTCGGGGGTCATAAAAAATTACAAAATATTGACCAAAAATTCGAAAATAAACCAATAATGCAGCTAGATAGATATTTGAATAACAAATTCAGAGAGGTATTCCACTTTTAAATCGGGTAAAAATTTCAAAAGTTTGGGCTAAGCAGTGCTGGGATCTGGTCACTTTTCTGCAAACCCATTTTTTGCAAATTTTGACAGGTCGGGGGTCATAAAAAACTGACGAAACATTGACCAAAAATTCGAAAATAAACCAATAATGTAGCTAGATAGATATTTTAATAACAAATTCAGAGAGGCATTCCACTTTTAAATCGGGTAAAAATTTCAAAAGTTTGGGCTAAGCAGTGCTGGGATCTTGTCACTTTTCTGCAAACCCATTTTTTGCAAATTTTGACAGGTCGGGGGTCATAAAAAACTACAAAATATTGACCAAAAATTCGAAAATAAACCAATAATGCAGCTAGATAGATATTTTAACAACAAATTCAGAGAGGTATTCCACTTTTAAATCGGGTAAAAATTTCAAAAGTTTGGGCTAAGCAGTGCTGGGATCTGGTCACTTTTCTGCAAACCCATTTTTTGCAAATTTTGACAGGTCGGGGGTCATAAAAAACTACAAAATATTGACCAAAAATTCGAAAATAAACCAATAATGCAGCTAGATAGATATTTTAATAACAAATTCAGAGAGGTATTCCACTTTTAAATCGGGTAAAAATTTCAAAAGTTATGGGCTAAGCAGTGCTGGGATCTGGTCACTTTTCTGCAAAAGATAGATATTCGAAAAACAAATTCAGAGAGGTCCCATTTTTAAATCGGGTAAAATTTCAAAGGTTGTGCGGTCTCAGCAAATTTTGACAGGTCGGGGGGTCATAAAAAATTACAAAATATTGACCAAAAATTCGAAAATAAACCAATAATGCAGCTAGATAGATATTTTAACAACAAATTCAGAGAGGTATTCCACTTTTAAATCGGGTAAAAATTTCAAAAGGTTTGGGCTAAGCAGTGCTGGGATCTGGTCACTTTTCTGCAAACCCATTTTTTGCAAATTTTGACAGGTCGGGGGTCATAAAAAACTACAAAATATTGACCAAAAATTCGAAAATAAACCAATAATGCAGCTAGATAGATATTTTAACAACAAATTCAGAGAGGTATTCCACTTTTAAATCGGGTAAAAATTTCAAAAGTTTGGGCTAAGCAGTGCTGGGATCTGGTCACTTTTCTGCAAACCCATTTTTTGCAAATTTTGACAGGTCGGGGGTCATAAAAATTTACAAAATATTGACCAAAAATTCGAAAATAAACCAATAATGCAGCTAGATAGATATTTTAACAACAAATTCAGAGAGGAATTCCACTTTTAAATCGGGTAAAAATTTCAAAAGTTATGGGCTAAGCAGTGCTGGGATCTGGTCACTTTTCTGCAAACCCATTTTTTGCAAATTTTGACAGGTCGGGGGTCATAAAAAACTACAAAATATTGACCAAAAATTCGAAAATAAACCAATAATGCAGCTAGATAGATATTTTAACAACAAATTCAGAGAGGTATTCCACTTTTAAATCGGGTAAAAATTTCAAAAGTTATGGGCTAAGCAGTGCTGGGATCTGGTCACTTTTCTGCAAACCCATTTTTTGCAAATTTTGACAGGTCGGGGGTCATAAAAAACTACAAAATATTGTCCAAAAATTCGAAAATAAACCAATAATGCAGCTAGATAGATATTTTAACAACAAATTCAGAGAGGTATTCCACTTTTAAATCGGGTAAAAATTTCAAAAGTTATGGGCTAAGCAGTGCTGGGATCTGGTCACTTTTCTGCAAACCCATTTTTTGCAAATTTTGACAGGTCGGGGGTCATAAAAAACTACAAAATATTGACCAAAAATTCGAAAATAAACCAATAATGCAGCTAGATAGATATTTTAATAACAAATTCAGAGAGGTATTCCACTTTTAAATCGGGTAAAAATTTCAAAAGTTATGGGCTAAGCAGTGCTGGGTTCTGGTCATTTTCTGCAAACCCATTTTTTGCAAATTTTGACAGGTCGGGGGTCATAAAAAATTACAAAATATTGACCAAAAATTCGAAAATAAACCAATAATGCAGCTAGATAGATATTCGAATAACAAATTCAGAGAGGTATTCCACTTTTAAATCGGGTAAAAATTTCAAAAGTTTGGGCTAAGCAGTGCTGGGATCTGGTCACTTTTCTGCAAACCCATTTTTTGCAAATTTTGACAGGTCGGGGGTCATAAAAAATGACGAAACATTGACCAAAAATTCGAAAATAAACCAATGATGTAGCTAGATAGATATTTTAATAACAAATTCAGAGAGGCATTCCACTTTTAAATCAGGTAAAAATTTCAAAAGTTATGGGATAAGCAGTGCTGGGATCTGGTCACTTTTCTGCAAACCCATTTTTTTCCAAATTTTGACAGGTCGGGGGTCATAAAAAATTACAAAATATTGACCAAAAAGTCGAAAATAAACCAATAATGCAGCTAGACAGATATTTAAACAACAAATTCAGAGAGGTATTCCACTTTTAAATCGGGTAAAAATTTCAAAAGTTTGGGCTAAGCAGTGCTGGGATCTTGTCACTTTTCTGCAAACCCATTTTTTGCAAATTTTGACAGGTCGGGGGTCATAAAAAACTACAAAATATTGACCAAAAATTCGAAAATAAACCAATAATGCAGCTAGATAGATATTTTAACAACAAATTCAGAGAGGTATTCCACTTTTAAATCGGGTAAAAATTTCAAAAGTTTGGGCTAAGCAGTGCTGGGATCTTGTCACTTTTCTGCAAACCCATTTTTTGCAAATTTTGACAGGTCGGGGGTCATAAAAAACTACAAAATATTGACCAAAAATTCGAAAATAAACCAATAATGCAGCTAGATAGATATTTTAACAACAAATTCAGAGAGGTATTCCACTTTTAAATCGGGTAAAAATTTCAAAAGTTTGGGCTAAGCAGTGCTGGGATCTGGTCACTTTTCTGCAAACCCATTTTTTGCAAATTTTGACAGGTCGGGGGTCATAAAAAATTACAAAATATTGACCAAAAATTCAAAAATTAACCAATAATGCAGCTAGATAGATATTTTAATAACAAATTCAGAGAGGTATTCCACTTTTAAATCGGGTAAAAATTTCAAAAGTTTGGGCTAAGCAGTGCTGGGATCTGGTCACTTTTCTGCAAACCCATTTTTTGCAAATTTTGACAGGTCGGGGGTCATAAAAAATTACAAAATATTGACCAAAAATTCGAAAATAAACCAATAATGCAGCTAGATAGATATTTTAACAACAAATTCAGAGAGGTATTCCACTTTTAAATCGGGTAAAAATTTCAAAAAATTGGGCTAAGCAGTGCTGGGATCTGGTCACTTTTCTGCAAACCCATTTTTTGCAAATTTTGACAGGTCGGGGGTCATAAAAAACTACAAAATATTGACCAAAAATTCGAAAATAAACCAATAATGCAGCTAGATAGATATTTTAACAACAAATTCAGAGAGGTATTCCACTTTTAAATCGGGTAAAAATTTCAAAAGTTTGGGCTAAGCAGTGCTGGGATCTTGTCACTTTTCTGCAAACCCATTTTTTGCAAATTTTGACAGGTCGGGGGTCATAAAAAATTACAAAATATTGACCAAAAATTCAAAAATTAACCAATAATGCAGCTAGATAGATATTTTAACAACAAATTCAGAGAGGTATTCCACTTTTAAATCGGGTAAAAATTTCAAAAGTTTGGGCTAAGCAGTGCTGGGATCTTGTCACTTTTCTGCAAACCCATTTTTTGCAAATTTTGACAGGTCGGGGTCATAAAAAACTACAAAATATTGACCAAAAATTCGAAAATAAACCAATAATGCAGCTAGATAGATATTCGAATAACAAATTCAGAGAGGTATTCCACTTTTAAATCGGGTAAAAATTTCAAAAGTTTGGGCTAAGCAGTGCTGGGATCTGGTCACTTTTCTGCAAACCCATTTTTTGCAAATTTTGACAGGTTGGGGGTCATAAAAAATGACGAAACATTGACCAAAAATTCGAAAATAAACCAATGATGTAGCTAGATAGATATTTTAACAACAAATTCAGAGAGGTATTCCACTTTTAAATCGGGTAAAAATTTCAAAAGTTATGGGCTAAGCAGTGCTGGGATCTGGTCACTTTTCTGCAAACCCATTTTTTGCAAATTTTGACAGGTCGGGGGGTCATAAAAAATTACAAAATATTGACCAAAAATTCGAAAATAAACCAATAATGCAGCTAGATAGATATTTTAATAGCAAATTCAGAGAGGTATTCCACTTTTAAATCGGGTAAAAATTTCAAAAGTTTGGGCTAAGCAGTGCTGGGATCTGGTCACTTTTCTGCAAACCCATTTTTTGCAAATTTTGACAGGTCGGGGGTCATAAAAAACTACAAAATATTGACCAAAAATTCGAAAATAAACCAATAATGCAGCTAGATAGATATTTTAACAACAAATTCAGAGAGGTATTCCACTTTTAAATCGGGTAAAAATTTCAAAAGTTTGGGCTAAGCAGTGCTGGGATCTGGTCACTTTTCTGCAAACCCATTTTTTGCAAATTTTGACAGGTCGGGGGTCATAAAAAACTACAAAATATTGACCAAAAATTTGAAAATAAACCAATAATGCAGCTAGATAGATATTCGAATAACAAATTCAGAGAGGTATTCCACTTTTAAATCGGGTAAAAATTTCAAAAGTTTGGGCTAAGCAGTGCTGGGATCTGGTCACTTTTCTGCAAACCCATTTTTTGCAAATTTTGACAGGTCGGGGGTCATAAAAAATTACAAAATATTGACCAAAAATTCGAAAATAAACAAATAATGCAGCTAGATAGATATTTTAATAACAAATTCAGAGAGGTATTCCACTTTTAAATCGGGTAAAAATTTCAAAAGTTATGGGCTAAGCAGTGCTGGGATCTGGTCACTTTTCTGCAAACCAATTTTTTGCAAATTTTGACAGGTCGGGGGCCATAAAAAATTACAAAATATTGACCAAAAATTCGAAAATAAACCAATAATGCAGCTAGATAGATATTTTAATAACAAATTCAGAGAGGTATTCCACTTTTAAATCGGGTAAAAATTTCAAAAGTTTGGGCTAAGCAGTGCTGGGATCTGGTCACTTTTCTGCAAACCCATTTTTTGCAAATTTTGACAGGTCGGGGGTCATAAAAAACTACAAAATATTGACCAAAAATTCGAAAATAAACCAATAATGCAGCTAGATAGATATTCGAATAACAAATTCAGAGAGGTATTCCACTTTTAAATCGGGTAAAAATTTCAAAAGTTTGGGCTAAGCAGTGCTGGGATCTGGTCACTTTTCTGCAAACCCATTTTTTGCAAATTTTGACAGGTCGGGGGTCATAAAAAATGACGAAACATTGACCAAAAATTCGAAAATAAACCAATAATGCAGCTAGATAGATATTTTAACAACAAATTCAGAGAGGTATTCCACTTTTAAATCGGGTAAAAATTTCAAAAGTTTGGGCTAAGCAGTGCTGGGATCTGGTCACTTTTCTGCAAACCCATTTTTTGCAAATTTTGACAGGTCGGGGGTCATAAAAAATACAAAATATTGACCAAAAATTCGAAAATAAACCAATAATGCAGCTAGATAGATATTTTAACAACAAATTCAGAGAGGTATTCCACTTTTAAATCGGGTAAAAATTTCAAAAGTTTGGGCTAAGCAGTGCTGGGATCTGGTCACTTTTCTGCAAACCCATTTTTTGCAAATTTTGACAGGTCGGGGGTCATAAAAAACTACAAAATATTGACCAAAAATTCGAAAATAAACCAATAATGCAGCTAGATAGATATTTTAACAACAAATTCAGAGAGGTATTCCACTTTTAAATCGGGTAAAAATTTCAAAAGTTTGGGCTAAGCAGTGCTGGGATCTGGTCACTTTTCTGCAAACCCATTTTTTGCAAATTTTGACAGGTCGGGGGTCATAAGAAATGACGAAACATTGACCAAAAATTCGAAAATAAACCAATAATGTAGCTAGATAGATATTTTAATAACAAATTCAGAGAGGCATTCCACTTTTAAATCGGGTAAAAATTTCAAAAGTTATGGGATAAGCAGTGCTGGGATCTGATCACTTTTCTGCAAACCCATTTTTTTGCAAATTTTGACAGGTCGGGGGTCATAAAAAATTACAAAATATTGACCAAAAATTCGAAAATAAACCAATAATGCAGCTAGATAGATATTTTAACAACAAATTCAGAGAGGTATTCCACTTTTAAATCGGGTAAAAATTTCAAAAGTTTGGGCTAAGCAGTGCTGGGATCTGGTCACTTTTCTGCAAACCCATTTTTTGCAAATTTTGACAGGTCGGGGGTCATAAGAAATGACGAAACATTGACCAAAAATTCGAAAATAAACCAATGATGTAGCTAGATAGATATTTTAATAACAAATTCAGAGAGGTATTCCACTTTTAAATCGGGTAAAAATTTCAAAAGTTTGGGCTAAGCAGTGCTGGGTTCTGGTCACTTTTCTGCAAACCCATTTTTTGCAAATTTTGACAGGTCGGGGGTCATAAAAAACTACAAAATATTGACCAAAAATTTGAAAATAAACCAATAATGCAGCTAGATAGATATTCGAATAACAAATTCAGAGAGGTATTCCACTTTTAAATCGGGTAAAAATTTCAAAAGTTTGGGCTAAGCAGTGCTGGGATCTGGTCACTTTTCTGCAAACCCATTTTTTGCAAATTTTGACAGGTCGGGGGTCATAAAAAACTACAAAATATTGACCAAAAATTCGAAAATAAACCAATAATGCAGCTAGATAGATATTCGAATAACAAATTCAGAGAGGTATTCCACTTTTAAATCGGGTAAAAATTTCAAAAGTTTGGGCTAAGCAGTGCTGGGATCTGGTCACTTTTCTGCAAACCCATTTTTTTGCAAATTTTGACAGGTCGGGGGTCATAAAAAATTACAAAATATTGACCAAAAATTCGAAAATAAACCAATAATGCAGCTAGATAGATATTTTAACAACAAATTCAGAGATGTATACCACTTTTAAATCAGGTAAAAATTTCAAAAGTTTGGGCTAAGCAGTGCTGGGATCTGGTCACTTTTCTGCAAACCCATTTTTTGCAAATTTTGACAGGTCGGGGGTCATAAAAAATTACAAAATATTGACCAAAAATTCGAAAATAAACCAATAATGCAGCTAGATAGATATTTTAATAACAAATTCAGAGAGGTATTCCACTTTTAAATCGGGTAAAAATTTCAAAAGTTTGGGCTAAGCAGTGCTGGGATCTGGTCACTTTTCTGCAAACCCATTTTTTGCAAATTTTGACAGGTCGGGGGTCATAAAAAATACAAAATATTGACCAAAAATTCGAAAATAAACCATTAATGCAGCTAGATGGATATTCGAATAACAAATTCAGAGAGGTATTCCACTTTTAAATCGGGTAAAAATTTCAAAAGTTTGGGCTAAGCAGTGCTGGGATCTTGTCACTTTTCTGCAAACCCATTTTTTGCAAATTTTAACAGGTCGGGGGTCATAAAAAATGACGAAACATTGACCAAAAATTCGAAAATAAACCAATGATGTAGCTAGATAGATATTTTAATAACAAATTCAGAGAGGTATTCCACTTTTAAATCGGGTAAAAATTTCAAAAGTTTGGGCTAAGCAGTGCTGGGTTCTGGTCACTTTTCTGCAAACCCATTTTTTGCAAATTTTGACAGGTCGGGGGTCATAAAAAATTACAAAATATTGACCAAAAATTCGAAAATAAACCAATGATGTAGCTAGATAGATATTTTAATAACAAATTTAGAGAGGTATTCCACTTTTAAATCGGGTAAAAATTTCAAAAGTTATGGGCTAAGCAGTGCTGGGATCTGGTCACTTTTCTGCAAACCCATTTTTTGCAAATTTTGACAGGTCGGGGGTCATAAAAAACTACAAAATATTGACCAAAAATTCGAAAATAAACCAATAATGCAGCTAGATAGATATTCGAATAACAAATTCAGAGAGGTATTCCACTTTTAAATCGGGTAAAAATTTCAAAAGTTTGGGCTAAGCAGTGCTGGGATCTGGTCACTTTTCTGCAAACCCATTTTTTGCAAATTTTGACAGGTCGGGGGGTCATAAAAAATTACAAAATATTGACCAAAAATTCGAAAATAAACCAATAATGCAGCTAGATAGATATTTTAACAACAAATTCAGAGATGTATACCACTTTTAAATCAGGTAAAAATTTCAAAAGTTTGGGCTAAGCAGTGCTGGGATCTGGTCACTTTTCTGCAAACCCATTTTTTGCAAATTTTGACAGGTCGGGGGTCATAAAAAATTACAAAATATTGACCAAAAATTCGAAAATAAACCAATAATGCAGCTAGATAGATATTTTAATAACAAATTCAGAGAGGTATTCCACTTTTAAATCGGGTAAAAATTTCAAAAGTTATGGGCTAAGCAGTGCTGGGATCTGGTCACTTTTCTGCAAACCCATTTTTTGCAAATTTTGACAGGTCGGGGGTCATAAAAAATACAAAATATTGACCAAAAATTCGAAAATAAACCATTAATGCAGCTAGATGGATATTCGAATAACAAATTCAGAGAGGTATTCCACTTTTAAATCGGGTAAAAATTTCAAAAGTTTGGGCTAAGCAGTGCTGGGATCTGGTCACTTTTCTGCAAACCCATTTTTTGCAAATTTTGACAGGTCGGGGGTCATAAAAAATTACAAAATATTGACCAAAAATTCGAAAATAAACCAATAATGCAGCTAGATAGATATTTTAACAACAAATTCAGAGATGTATACCACTTTTAAATCAGGTAAAAATTTCAAAAGTTTGGGCTAAGCAGTGCTGGGATCTGGTCACTTTTCTGCAAACCCATTTTTTGCAAATTTTGACAGGTCGGGGGTCATAAAAAATTACAAAATATTGACCAAAAAGTCGAAAATAAACCAATAATGCAGCTAGACAGATATTTTAACAACAAATTCAGAGAGGTATTCCACTTTTAAATCGGGTAAAAATTTCAAAAGTTTGGGCTAAGCAGTGCTGGGATCTGGTCACTTTTCTGCAAACCCATTTTTTGCAAATTTTGACAGGTCGGGGGTCATAAAAAACTACAAAATATTGACCAAAAATTCGAAAATAAACCAATAATGCAGCTAGATAGATATTCGAATAACAAATTCAAAGAGGTATTCCACTTTTAAATCGGGTAAAAATTTCAAAAGTTTGGGCTAAGCAGTGCTGGGATCTGGTCACTTTTCTGCAAACCCATTTTTTGCAAATTTTGACAGGTCGGGGGTCATAAAAAATGACGAAACATTGACCAAAAATTCGAAAATAAACCAATAATGCAGCTAGATAGATATTCGAATAACAAATTCAGAGAGGCATTCCACTTTTAAATCGGGTAAAAATTTCAAAAGTTATGGGCTAAGCAGTGCTGGGATCTGGTCACTTTTCTGCAAACCCATTTTTTTGCAAATTTTGACAGGTCGGGGGTCATAAAAAACTACAAAATATTGACCAAAAATTCGAAAATAAACCAATAATGCAGCTAGATAGATATTTTAACAACAAATTCAGAGAGGTATTCCACTTTTAAATCGGGTAAAAATTTCAAAAGTTATGGGCTAAGCAGTGCTGGGATCTGGTCACTTTTCTGCAAACCCATTTTTTGCAAATTTTGACAGGTCGGGGGTCATAAAAAACTACAAAATATTGACCAAAAATTCGAAAATAAACCAATAATGCAGCTAGATAGATATTTTAACAACAAATTCAGAGAGGTATTCCACTTTTAAGTCGGGTAAAAATTTCAAAAGTTATGGGCTAAGCAGTGCTGGGATCTGGTCACTTTTCTGCAAACCCATTTTTTGCAAATTTTGACAGGTCGGGGGTCATAAAAAACTACAAAATATTGACCAAAAATTCGAAAATAAACCAATAATGCAGCTAGATAGATATTTTAATAACAAATTCAGAGAGGTATTCCACTTTTAAATCGGGTAAAAATTTCAAAAGTTTGGGCTAAGCAGTGCTGGGATCTGGTCACTTTTCTGCAAACCCATTTTTTGCAAATTTTGACAGGTCGGGGGTCATAAAAAATACAAAATATTGACCAAAAATTCGAAAATAAACCAATAATGCAGCTAGATGGATATTCGAATAACAAATTCAGAGAGGTATTCCACTTTTAAATCGGGTAAAAATTTCAAAAGTTTGGGCTAAGCAGTGCTGGGATCTGGTCACTTTTCTGCAAACCCATTTTTTTGCAAATTTTGACAGGTCGGGGGTCATAAAAAATTACAAAATATTGACCAAAAATTCGAAAATAAACCAATAATGCAGCTAGATAGATATTTTAACAACAAATTCAGAGAGGTATTCCACTTTTAAATCGGGTAAAAATTTCAAAAGTTTGGGCTAAGCAGTGCTGGGATCTGGTCACTTTTCTGCAAACCCATTTTTTGCAAATTTTGACAGGTCGGGGGTCATAAAAAATTACAAAATATTGACCAAAAAGTCGAAAATAAACCAATAATGCAGCTAGACAGATATTTTAACAACAAATTCAGAGAGGTATTCCACTTTTAAATCGGGTAAAAATTTCAAAAGTTTGGGCTAAGCAGTGCTGGGATCTGGTCACTTTTCTGCAAACCCATTTTTTGCAAATTTTGACAGGTCGGGGGTCATAAAAAACTACAAAATATTGACCAAAAATTCGAAAATAAACCAATAATGCAGCTAGATAGATATTTTAACAACAAATTCAGAGAGGTATTCCACTTTTAAATCGGGTAAAAATTTCAAAAGTTTGGGCTAAGCAGTGCTGGGATCTGGTCACTTTTCTGCAAACCCATTTTTTGCAAATTTTGACAGGTCGGGGGTCATAAAAAACTACAAAATATTGACCAAAAATTCGAAAATAAACCAATAATGCAGCTAGATAGATATTCGAATAACAAATTCAGAGAGGCATTCCACTTTTAAATCGGGTAAAAATTTCAAAAGTTATGGGATAAGCAGTGCTGGGATCTGGTCACTTTTCTGCAAACCCATTTTTTTGCAAATTTTGACAGGTCGGGGGTCATAAAAAACTACAAAATATTGACCAAAAATTCGAAAATAAACCAATAATGCAGCTAGATAGATATTTTAACAACAAATTCAGAGAGGTATTCCACTTTTAAATCGGGTAAAAATTTCAAAAGTTATGGGCTAAGCAGTGCTGGGATCTGGTCACTTTTCTGCAAACCCATTTTTTGCAAATTTTGACAGGTCGGGGGTCATAAAAAACTACAAAATATTGTCCAAAAATTCGAAAATAAACCAATAATGCAGCTAGATAGATATTTTAACAACAAATTCAGAGAGGTATTCCACTTTTAAGTCGGGTAAAAATTTCAAAAGTTATGGGCTAAGCAGTGCTGGGATCTGGTCACTTTTCTGCAAACCCATTTTTTGCAAATTTTGACAGGTCGGGGGTCATAAAAAACTACAAAATATTGACCAAAAATTCGAAAATAAACCAATAATGCAGCTAGATAGATATTTTAATAACAAATTCAGAGAGGTATTCCACTTTTAAATCGGGTAAAAATTTCAAAAGTTATGGGCTAAGCAGTGCTGGGTTCTGGTCACTTTTCTGCAAACCCATTTTTTGCAAATTTTGACAGGTCGGGGGTCATAAAAAATTACAAAATATTGACCAAAAATTCGAAAATAAACCAATAATGCAGCTAGATAGATATTCGAATAACAAATTCAGAGAGGTATTTCACTTTTAAATCGGGTAAAAATTTCAAAAGTTTGGGCTAAGCAGTGCTGGTGCTGGGATCTGGTCACTTTTCTGCAAACCCATTTTTTGCAAATTTTGACAGGTCGGGGGTCATAAAAAATGACGAAACATTGACCAAAAATTCGAAAATAAACCAATGATGTAGCTAGATAGATATTTTAATAACAAATTCAGAGAGGCATTCCACTTTTAAATCGGGTAAAAATTTCAAAAGTTATGGGATAAGCAGTGCTGGGATCTGGTCACTTTTCTGCAAACCCATTTTTTTGCAAATTTTGACAGGTCGGGGGTCATAAAAAATTACAAAATATTGACCAAAAAGTCGAAAATAAACCAATAATGCAGCTAGACAGATATTTTAACAACAAATTCAGAGAGGTATTCCACTTTTAAATCGGGTAAAAATTTCAAAAGTTTGGGCTAAGCAGTGCTGGGATCTGGTCACTTTTCTGCAAACCCATTTTTTGCAAATTTTGACAGGTCGGGGGTCATAAAAAACTACAAAATATTGACCAAAAATTCGAAAATAAACCAATAATGCAGCTAGATAGATATTTTAACAACAAATTCAGAGAGGTATTCCACTTTTAAATCGGGTAAAAATTTCAAAAGTTTGGGCTAAGCAGTGCTGGGATCTGGTCACTTTTCTGCAAACCCATTTTTTGCAAATTTTGACAGGTCGGGGGTCATAAAAAATTACAAAATATTGACCAAAAAGTCGAAAATAAACCAATAATGCAGCTAGACAGATATTTTAACAACAAATTCAGAGAGGTATTCCACTTTTAAATCGGGTAAAAATTTCAAAAGTTTGGGCTAAGCAGTGCTGGGATCTGGTCACTTTTCTGCAAACCCATTTTTTGCAAATTTTGACAGGTCGGGGGTCATAAAAAACTACAAAATATTGACCAAAAATTCGAAAATAAACCAATAATGCAGCTAGATAGATATTCGAATAACAAATTCAAAGAGGTATTCCACTTTTAAATCGGGTAAAAATTTCAAAAGTTTGGGCTAAGCAGTGCTGGGATCTGGTCACTTTTCTGCAAACCCATTTTTTGCAAATTTTAACAGGTCGGGGGTCATAAAAAATGACGAAACATTGACCAAAAATTCGAAAATAAACCAATGATGTAGCTAGATAGATATTTTAATAACAAATTCAGAGAGGCATTCCACTTTTAAATCGGGTAAAAATTTCAAAAGTTATGGGATAAGCAGTGCTGGGATCTGGTCACTTTTCTGCAAACCCATTTTTTTGCAAATTTTGACAGGTCGGGGGTCATAAAAAACTACAAAATATTGACCAAAAATTCGAAAATAAACCAATAATGCAGCTAGATAGATATTTTAACAACAAATTCAGAGAGGTATTCCACTTTTAAATCGGGTAAAAATTTCAAAAGTTATGGGCTAAGCAGTGCTGGGATCTGGTCACTTTTCTGCAAACCCATTTTTGCAAATTTTGACAGGTCGGGGGTCATAAAAAACTACAAAATATTGTCCAAAAATTCGAAAATAAACCAATAATGCAGCTAGATAGATATTTTAACAACAAATTCAGAGAGGTATTCCACTTTTAAGTCGGGTAAAAATTTCAAAAGTTTGGGCTAAGCAGTGCTGGGATCTGGTCACTTTTCTGCAAACCCATTTTTTGCAAATTTTGACAGGTCGGGGGTCATAAAAAACTACAAAATATTGACCAAAAATTCGAAAATAAACCAATAATGCAGCTAGATAGATATTTTAATAACAAATTCAGAGAGGTATTCCACTTTTAAATCGGGTAAAAATTTCAAAAGTTATGGGCTAAGCAGTGCTGGGTTCTGGTCACTTTTCTGCAAACCCATTTTTTGCAAATTTTGACAGGTCGGGGGTCATAAAAAATTTACAAAATATTGACCAAAAATTCGAAAATAAACCAATAATGCAGCTAGACAGATATTTTAACAAGAAATTCAGAGAAGTATTCCACTTTTAAATCGGGTAAAAATTTCAAAAGTTTGGGCTAAGCAGTGCTGGGATCTGGTCACTTTTCTGCAAACCCATTTTTTGCAAATTTTGACAGGTCGGGGGTCATAAAAAACTACAAAATATTGACCAAAAATTCGAAAATAAACCAATAATGCAGCTAGATAGATATTCGAATAACAAATTCAGAGAGGTATTCCACTTTTAAATCGGGTAAAAATTTCAAAAGTTTGGGCTAAGCAGTGCTGGGATCTGGTCACTTTTCTGCAAACCCATTTTTTGCAAATTTTGACAGGTCGGGGGTCATAAAAAATTACAAAATATTGACCAAAAATTCGAAAATAAACCAATAATGCAGCTAGATAGATATTTTAACAACAAATTCAGAGAGGTATTCCACTTTTAAATCGGGTAAAAATTTCAAAAGTTTGGGCTAAGCAGTGCTGGGATCTGGTCACTTTTCTGCAAACCCATTTTTTGCAAATTTTGACAGGTCGGGGGTCATAAAAAATTACAAAATATTGACCAAAAATTCAAAAATTAACCAATAATGCAGCTAGATAGATATTTTAATAACAAATTCAGAGAGGTATTCCACTTTTAAATCGGGTAAAAATTTCAAAAGTTTGGGCTAAGCAGTGCTGGGATCTGGTCACTTTTCTGCAAACCCATTTTTTGCAAATTTTGACAGGTCGGGGTCATAAAAAACTACAAAATATTGACCAAAAATTCGAAAATAAACCAATAATGCAGCTAGATAGATATTCGAATAACAAATTCAGAGAGGTATTCCACTTTTAAATCGGGTAAAAATTTCAAAAGTTTGGGCTAAGCAGTGCTGGGATCTGGTCACTTTTCTGCAAACCCATTTTTTGCAAATTTTGACAGGTTGGGGGTCATAAAAAATGACGAAACATTGACCAAAAATTCGAAAATAAACCAATGATGTAGCTAGATAGATATTTTAATAACAAATTCAGAGAGGCATTCCACTTTTAAATCGGGTAAAAATTTCAAAAGTTATGGGATAAGCAGTGCTGGGATCTGGTCACTTTTCTGCAAACCCATTTTTTTGCAAATTTTGACAGGTCGGGGGTCATAAAAAATTACAAAATATTGACCAAAAATTCGAAAATAAACCAATAATGCAGCTAGATAGATATTTTAACAACAAATTCAGAGAGGTATTCCACTTTTAAATCGGGTAAAAATTTCAAAAGTTATGGGCTAAGCAGTGCTGGGATCTGGTCACCTTTCTGCAAACCCATTTTTTGCAAATTTTGACAGGTCGGGGGTCATAAAAAATTACAAAATATTGACCAAAAATTCGAAAATAAACCAATAATGCAGCTAGATAGATATTTTAATAGCAAATTCAGAGAGGTATTCCACTTTTAAATCGGGTAAAAATTTCAAAAGGTTTGGGATAAGCAGTGATGGGATCTGGTCACTTTTCTGCAAACCCATTTTTTGCAAATTTTGACAGGTCGGGGGTCATAAAAAACTACAAAATATTGACCAAAAATTCGAAAATAAACCAATAATGCCGCTAGATAGATATTTTAATAACAAATTCAGAGAGGTATTCCACTTTTAAATCGGGTAAAAATTTCAAAAGTTATGGGCTAAGCAGTGCTGGGTTCTGGTCACTTTTCTGCAAACCCATTTTTTGCAAATTTTGACAGGTCGGATGTCATATAAAATTACAAAATATTGACCAAAAATTCGAAAATAAACCAATAATGCAGCTAGATAGATATTCGAATAACAAATTCAGAGAGGTATTCCACTTTTAAATCGGGTAAAAATTTCAAAAGTTATGGGCTAAGCAGTGCTGGGATCTGGTCACTTTTCTGCAAACCCATTTTTTGCAAATTTTGACAGGTCGGGGGTCATAAAAAATGACGAAACATTGACCAAAAATTCGAAAATAAACCAATGATGTAGCTAGATAGATATTTTAATAACAAATTCAGAGAGGCATTCCACTTTTAAATCGGGTAAAAATTTCAAAAGTTATGGGATAAGCAGTGCTGGGATCTGGTCACTTTTCTGCAAACCCATTTTTTTGCAAATTTTGACAGGTCGGGGGTCATAAAAAACTACAAAATATTGACCAAAAATTCGAAAATAAACCAATAATGCAGCTAGATAGATATTTTAACAACAAATTCAGAGAGGTATTCGACTTTTAAATCGGGTAAAAATTTCAAAAGTTTGGGCTAAGCAGTGCTGGGATCTGGTCACTTTTCTGCAAACCCATTTTTTGCAAATTTTGACAGGTCGGGGGGTCATAAAAAATGACGAAACATTGACCAAAAATTCGAAAATAAACCAATAATGCAGCTAGATAGATATTTTAATAACAAATTCAGAGAGGTATTCCACTTTTAAATCGGGTAAAAATTTCAAAAGTTTGGGCTAAGCAGTGCTGGGATCTGGTCACTTTTCTGCAAACCCATTTTTTGCAAATTTTGACAGGTCGGGGGTCATAAAAAATTACAAAATATTGACCAAAAATTCGAAAATAAACCAATAATGCAGCTAGATAGATATTCTAATAACAAATTCAGAGAGGTATTCCACTTTTAAATCGGGTAAAAATTTCAAAAGTTATGGGCTAAGCAGTGCTGGGATCTGGTCACTTTTCTGCAAACCCATTTTTTGCAAATTTTGACAGGTCGGGGGTCATAAAAAACTACAAAATATTGACCAAAAATTCGAAAATAAACCAATAATGCAGCTAGATAGATATTCGAATAACAAATTCAGAGAGGTATTCCACTTTTAAATCGGGTAAAAATTTCAAAAGTTTGGGCTAAGCAGTGCTGGGATCTGGTCACTTTTCTGCAAACCCATTTTTTGCAAATTTTGACAGGTCGGGGGTCATAAAAAATGACGAAAC
The DNA here is from genome assembly GCF_018152265.1 of Drosophila ficusphila. Classification (NCBI taxonomy): domain Eukaryota; kingdom Metazoa; phylum Arthropoda; class Insecta; order Diptera; family Drosophilidae; genus Drosophila; species Drosophila ficusphila. The sequence continues at coordinate 20,262 of NW_025064150.1, forward strand.
ATTGACCAAAAATTCGAAAATAAACCAATAATGCAGCTAGATAGATATTTTAACAACAAATTCAGAGAGGTATTCCACTTTTAAATCGGGTAAAAATTTCAAAAGTTTGGGCTAAGCAGTGCTGGGATCTGGTCACTTTTCTGCAAACCCATTTTTTGCAAATTTTGACAGGTCGGGGGTCATAAAAAACTACAAAATATTGACCAAAAATTCGAAAATAAACCAATAATGCAGCTAGATAGATATTTTAACAACAAATTCAGAGAGGTATTCCACTTTTAAATCGGGTAAAAATTTCAAAAGTTTGGGCTAAGCAGTGCTGGGATCTGGTCACTTTTCTGCAAACCCATTTTTTGCAAATTTTGACAGGTCGGGGGTCATAAAAAATTAAAAAATATTGACCAAAAATTCGAAAATAAACCAATGATGTAGCTAGATAGATATTTTAATAACAAATTCAGAGAGGCATTCCACTTTTAAATCGGGTAAAAATTTCAAAAGTTATGGGATAAGCAGTGCTGGGATCTGGTCACTTTTCTGCAAACCCATTTTTTTGCAAATTTTGACAGGTCGGGGGTCATAAAAAATTACAAAATATTGACCAAAAATTCGAAAATAAACCAATAATGCAGCTAGATAGATATTTTAATAGCAAATTCAGAGAGGTATTCCACTTTTAAATCGGGTAAAAATTTCAAAAGGTTTGGGATAAGCAGTGATGGGATCTGGTCACTTTTCTGCAAACCCATTTTTTGCAAATTTTGACAGGTCGGGGGTCATAAAAAACTACAAAATATTGACCAAAAATTCGAAAATAAACCAATAATGCCGCTAGATAGATATTTTAATAACAAATTCAGAGAGGTATTCCACTTTTAAATCGGGTAAAAATTTCAAAAGTTATGGGCTAAGCAGTGCTGGGTTCTGGTCACTTTTCTGCAAACCCATTTTTTGCAAATTTTGACAGGTCGGATGTCATATAAAATTACAAAATATTGACCAAAAATTCGAAAATAAACCAATAATGCAGCTAGATAGATATTCGAATAACAAATTCAGAGAGGTATTCCACTTTTAAATCGGGTAAAAATTTCAAAAGTTTGGGCTAAGCAGTGCTGGGATCTGGTCACTTTTCTGCAAACCCATTTTTTGCAAATTTTGACAGGTCGGGGGTCATAAAAAATGACGAAACATTGACCAAAAATTCGAAATTAAACCAATGATGTAGCTAGATAGATATTTTAATAACAAATTCAGAGAGGCATTCCACTTTTAAATCGGGTAAAAATTTCAAAAGTTATGGGATAAGCAGTGCTGGGATCTGGTCAGTTTTCTGCAAACCCATTTTTTGCAAATTTTGACAGGTCGGATGTCATATAAAATTACAAAATATTGACCAAAAATTCGAAAATAAACCAATAATGCAGCTAGATAGATATTCGAATAACAAATTCAGAGAGGTATTCCACTTTTAAATCGGGTAAAAATTTCAAAAGTTATGGGCTAAGCAGTGCTGGGATCTGGTCACTTTTCTGCAAACCCATTTTTTTGCAAATTTTGACAGGTCGGGGGCCATAAAAAATTACAAAATATTGACCAAAAATTCGAAAATAAACCAATAATGCAGCTAGATAGATATTTGAATAACAAATTCAGAGAGGTATTCCACTTTTAAATCGGGTAAAAATTTCAAAAGTTTGGGCTAAGCAGTGCTGGGATCTGGTCACTTTTCTGCAAACCCATTTTTTGCAAATTTTGACAGGTCGGGGGTCATAAAAAACTACAAAATATTGACCAAAAATTCGAAAATAAACCAATAATGCAGCTAGATAGATATTCGAATAACAAATTCAGAGAGGTATTCCACTTTTAAATCGGGTAAAAATTTCAAAAGTTTGGGCTAAGCAGTGCTGGGATCTGGTCACTTTTCTGCAAACCCATTTTTTGCAAATTTTGACAGGTTGGGGGTCATAAAAAATGACGAAACATTGACCAAAAATTCGAAAATAAACCAATGATGTAGCTAGATAGATATTTTAATAACAAATTCAGAGAGGCATTCCACTTTTAAATCGGGTAAAAATTTCAAAAGTTATGGGATAAGCAGTGCTGGGATCTGGTCACTTTTCTGCAAACCCATTTTTTGCAAATTTTGACAGGTCGGGGGTCATAAAAAATTACAAAATATTGACCAAAAATTCGAAAATAAACCAATAATGCAGCTAGATAGATATTTTAACAACAAATTCAGAGAGGTATTCCACTTTTAAATCGGGTAAAAATTTCAAAAGTTATGGGCTAAGCAGTGCTGGGATCTGGTCACCTTTCTGCAAACCCATTTTTTGCAAATTTTGACAGGTCGGGGGTCATAAAAAATTACAAAATATTGACCAAAAATTCGAAAATAAACCAATAATGCAGCTAGATAGATATTTTAATAGCAAATTCAGAGAGGTATTCCACTTTTAAATCGGGTAAAAATTTCAAAAGGTTTGGGATAAGCAGTGATGGGATCTGGTCACTTTTCTGCAAACCCATTTTTTGCAAATTTTGACAGGTCGGGGGTCATAAAAAACTACAAAATATTGACCAAAAATTCGAAAATAAACCAATAATGCAGCTAGATAGATATTTTAATAACAAATTCAGAGAGGTATTCCACTTTTAAATCGGGTAAAAATTTCAAAAGTTATGGGCTAAGCAGTGCTGGGTTCTGGTCACTTTTCTGCAAACCCATTTTTTGCAAATTTTGACAGGTCGGATGTCATATAAAATTACAAAATATTGACCAAAAATTCGAAAATAAACCAATAATGCAGCTAGATAGATATTTTAACAACAAATTCAGAGAGGTATTCCACTTTTAAATCGGGTAAAAATTTCAAAAGTTATGGGCTAAGCAGTGCTGGGATCTGGTCACTTTTCTGCAAACCCATTTTTTGCAAATTTTGACAGGTCGGGGGTCATAAAAAATGACGAAACATTGACCAAAAATTCGAAAATAAACCAATGATGTAGCTAAATAGATATTTTAATAACAAATTCAGAGAGGCATTCCACTTTTAAATCGGGTAAAAATTTCAAAAGTTATGGGATAAGCAGTGCTGGGATCTGGTCACTTTTCTGCAAACCCATTTTTTTGCAAATTTTGACAGGTCGGGGGTCATAAAAAACTACAAAATATTGACCAAAAATTCGAAAATAAACCAATAATGCAGCTAGATAGATATTTTAACAACAAATTCAGAGAGGTATTCCACTTTTAAATCGGGTAAAAATTTCAAAAGTTTGGGCTAAGCAGTGCTGGGATCTGGTCACTTTTCTGCAAACCCATTTTTTGCAAATTTTGACAGGTCGGGGGTCATAAAAAATTAAAAAATATTGACCAAAAATTCGAAAATAAACCAATAATGCAGCTAGATAGATATTTTAATAACAAATTCAGAGAGGCATTCCACTTTTAAATCGGGTAAAAATTTCAAAAGTTATGGGCTAAGCAGTGCTGGGATCTGGTCACTTTTCTGCAAACCCATTTTTTTGCAAATTTTGACAGGTCGGGGGTCATAAAAAATTACAAAATATTGACCAAAAATTCGAAAATAAACCAATAATGCAGCTAGATAGATATTCTAATAACAAATTCAGAGAGGTATTCCACTTTTAAATCGGGTAAAAATTTCAAAAGTTATGGGCTAAGCAGTGCTGGGATCTGGTCACTTTTCTGCAAACCCATTTTTTGCAAATTTTGACAGGTCGGGGGTCATAAAAAATGACGAAACATTGACCAAAAATTCGAAAATAAACCAATAATGCAGCTAGATAGATATTTTAACAACAAATTCAGAGAGGTATTCCACTTTTAAATCGGGTAAAAATTTCAAAAGTTTGGGCTAAGCAGTGCTGGGATCTGGTCACTTTTCTGCAAACCCATTTTTTGCAAATTTTGACAGGTCGGGGGTCATAAAAAACTACAAAATATTGACCAAAAATTCGAAAATAAACCAATAATGCAGCTAGATAGATATTTTAACAACAAATTCAGAGAGGTATTCCACTTTTAAATCGGGTAAAAATTTCAAAAGTTTGGGCTAAGCAGTGCTGGGATCTGGTCACTTTTCTGCAAACCCATTTTTTGCAAATTTTGACAGGTCGGGGGTCATAAAAAATTAACAAAATATTGACCAAAAATTCGAAAATAAACCAATAATGCAGCTAGATAGATATTTTAATAACAAATTCAGAGAGGTATTCCACTTTTAAATCGGGTAAAAATTTCAAAAGTTTGGGCTAAGCAGTGCTGGGATCTGGTCACTTTTCTGCAAACCCATTTTTTGCAAATTTTGACAGGTCGGGGGTCATAAAAAACTACAAAATATTGACCAAAAATTCGAAAATAAACCAATAATGCAGCTAGATAGATATTTTAACAACAAATTCAGAGAGGTATTCCACTTTTAAATCGGGTAAAAATTTCAAAAGTTTGGGCTAAGCAGTGCTGGGATCTTGTCACTTTTCTGCAAACCCATTTTTTGCAAATTTTGACAGGTCGGGGGTCATAAAAAATTAAAAAATATTGACCAAAAATTCGAAAATAAACCAATGATGTAGCTAGATAGATATTTTAATAACAAATTCAGAGAGGCATTCCATTTTTAAATCGGGTAAAAATTTCAAAAGTTATGGGATAAGCAGTGCTGGGATCTGGTCACTTTTCTGCAAACCCATTTTTTTTGCAAATTTTGACAGGTCGGGGGTCATAAAAAATTACAAAATATTGACCAAAAATTCGAAAATAAACCAATAATGCAGCTAGATAGATATTTTAATAGCAAATTCAGAGAGGTATTCCACTTTTAAATCGGGTAAAAATTTCAAAAGGTTTGGGATAAGCAGTGATGGGATCTGGTCACTTTTCTGCAAACCCATTTTTTTGCAAATTTTGACAGGTCGGGGGTCATAAAAAAATACAAAATATTGACCAAAAATTCGAAAATAAACCAATAATGCCGCTAGATAGATATTTTAATAACAAATTCAGAGAGGTATTCCACTTTTAAATCGGGTAAAAATTTCAAAAGTTATGGGCTAAGCAGTGCTGGGTTCTGGTCACTTTTCTGCAAACCCATTTTTTGCAAATTTTGACAGGTCGGATGTCATATAAAATTACAAAATATTGACCAAAAATTCGAAAATAAACCAATAATGCAGCTAGATAGATATTCGAATAACAAATTCAGAGAGGTATTCCACTTTTAAATCGGGTAAAAATTTCAAAAGTTTGGGCTAAGCAGTGCTGGGATCTGGTCACTTTTCTGCAAACCCATTTTTTGCAAATTTTGACAGGTCGGGGGTCATAAAAAATGACGAAACATTGACCAAAAATTCGAAATTAAACCAATGATGTAGCTAGATAGATATTTTAATAACAAATTCAGAGAGGTATTCCACTTTTAAATCGGGTAAAAATTTCAAAAGTTATGGGATAAGCAGTGCTGGGATCTGGTCAGTTTTCTGCAAACCCATTTTTTTGCAAATTTTGACAGGTCGGGGTCATAAAAAATTACAAAATATTGACCAAAAATTCGAAAATAAACCAATAATGCAGCTAGATAGATATTTTAACAACAAATTCAGAGAGGTATTCCACTTTTAAATCGGGTAAAAATTTCAAAAGTTTGGGCTAAGCAGTGCTGGGATCTTGTCACTTTTCTGCAAACCCATTTTTTGCAAATTTTGACAGGTCGGGGGTCATAAAAAATTACAAAATATTGACCAAAAATTCGAAAATAAACCAATAATGCAGCTAGATAGATATTTTAACAACAAATTCAGAGAGGTATTCCACTTTTAAATCGGGTAAAAATTTCAAAAGTTATGGGCTAAGCAGTGCTGGGATCTGGTCACTTTTCTGCAAACCCATTTTTTGCAAATTTTGACAGGTCGGGGGTCATAAAAAATTACAAAATATTGACCAAAAATTCGAAAATAAACCAATAATGCAGCTAGATAGATATTCTAATAACAAATTCAGAGAGGTATTCCACTTTTAAATCGGGTAAAAATTTCAAAAGTTATGGGCTAAGCAGTGCTGGGATCTGGTCACTTTTCTGCAAACCCATTTTTTTTGCAAATTTTGACAGGTCGGGGGTCATAAAAAATTACAAAATATTGACCAAAAATTCGAAAATAAACCAATAATGCAGCTAGATAGATATTTTAATAGCAAATTCAGAGAGGTATTCCACTTTTAAATCGGGTAAAAATTTCAAAAGGTTTGGGATAAGCAGTGATGGGATCTGGTCACTTTTCTGCAAACCCATTTTTTGCAAATTTTGACAGGTCGGGGGTCATAAAAAAATACAAAATATTGACCAAAAATTCGAAAATAAACCAATAATGCCGCTAGATAGATATTTTAATAACAAATTCAGAGAGGTATTCCACTTTTAAATCGGGTAAAAATTTCAAAAGTTATGGGCTAAGCAGTGCTGGGTTCTGGTCACTTTTCTGCAAACCCATTTTTTGCAAATTTTGACAGGTCGGATGTCATATAAAATTACAAAATATTGACCAAAAATTCGAAAATAAACCAATAATGCAGCTAGATAGATATTCGAATAACAAATTCAGAGAGGTATTCCACTTTTAAATCGGGTAAAAATTTCAAAAGTTTGGGCTAAGCAGTGCTGGGATCTGGTCACTTTTCTGCAAACCCATTTTTTGCAAATTTTGACAGGTCGGGGGTCATAAAAAATGACGAAACATTGACCAAAAAATTCGAAATTAAACCAATGATGTAGCTAGATAGATATTTTAATAACAAATTCAGAGAGGTATTCCACTTTTAAATCGGGTAAAAATTTCAAAAGTTATGGGATAAGCAGTGCTGGGATCTGGTCAGTTTTCTGCAAACCCATTTTTTTGCAAATTTTGACAGGTCCGGGGTCATAAAAAATTACAAAATATTGACCAAAAAATTCGAAAATAAACCAATAATGCAGCTAGATAGATATTTTAACAACAAATTCAGAGAGGTATTCCACTTTTAAATCGGGTAAAAATTTCAAAAGTTTGGGCTAAGCAGTGCTGGGATCTTGTCACTTTTCTGCAAACCCATTTTTTGCAAATTTTGACAGGTCGGGGGTCATAAAAAATTACAAAATATTGACCAAAAATTCGAAAATAAACCAATAATGCAGCTAGATAGATATTTTAACAACAAATTCAGAGAGGTATTCCACTTTTAAATCGGGTAAAAATTTCAAAAGTTATGGGCTAAGCAGTG
>NW_025064151.1:0-20822 GCF_018152265.1 Drosophila ficusphila
GTAGTGAAAGATGCCCATTAATTAAAATGCACAACGTTATTTCGGTTTAAAATATTTATTGAGAGCTGGAGCAGGCTAGGTCCTACTCCAGGAACATCCGATTTTATTCTCCTTACTTAAGAAATATTGGCCTTGGCTCACAATTCATATAGCTGCGCGAGCAGCGCCGCGGCCGAACGTTATTGTATATAAACATGTATATTAATATATGTGTGCCGCTGCAGAGCAGCGGTCAACGCTTATGCATAAGTGTATACGGCGCAAGCAGCGGGCGCGCATGAGAGGGAGAGTGTTATGCTCACACTGTAAACGAATGATCGGCCGCGCATGCAGACATGCCGGCTCAGCATTTAGGATGTTCATAACATTGTTGTGTGGATCGGATTACTCCGCACTTGAAGTGCTGGGAATATTTGGCCATAACCAAACGCCACAATGTTGCAGTGATATACATAAGTGGTACAGTGTGTACCCGATATGTGAGCATACTACATCTCCCTCCTTTTGAAAAATAACGTAATATAATGTAGTTATTTTCATAGTAATTATATTAAGTAAAAATTAAAAAGACAAATGAAAAAAAATTTTGGGAAAAAGTATGCGATTATTATGCGATTATTGTTATTTGGTTTTTTTTTTTTAAATGTATATGTTATTTAATGAGTAAACTATTTAGAGAAGTTATTGGTATTGCTATTGCTTATATTGCTTTTATTGCTTTCCTGTTTAGTTTGGTTTTCTTTTTTTTTTTTAAGTTTTATTTCATATGGTCAATACGGCCATAGATTGGTTGTAGAGTCCGATGGGGTTACATACGCAGAAGTATGTTATACTTGAAATTATGTTCCTTTCCTAATTCGCAATAAACGTCTTTATTGGATCGTACTTAGAATAAAATTTTCAAATATTGCTTTTGCAACATGTTATACTTGAAATTATGCTCCTTTCCTAATTCGCAATGAACGTCTTCATTGGACCGTACTTAGAATAAAATTTTCAAATATTGCTTGTGCAACATGTTATACTTGAAATTATGCTCCTTTCCTAATTCGCAATGAACGTCTTCATTGGACCGTACTTAGAATAAAATTTTCAAATATTGCTTGTGCAACATTATATGCATTTTTATTTCAGACTTAGGCAGTGGACCGATCGTATCCACGATTACCCTGTCGAAAGCTGTTAGTAGTGTTTCCGTACTCGTTAATGGGGTCTTTTTATGCGTTGTTATTTTTGCTTTTGACATTTAGACATTTCCGTATGTACTCTGTAATATATCGAGTCATACCTTTCCAAAAGTAATGTCTTTTGACTTTGGCCAAAGTTTTTGTAATGCCAGTGTGACCTCCTTCTATTAGTAAATCATGTATCGTAGACAATATAGCTTCTTCATTTTATTTGGGTCACCGGGTGAGTAGCTACTCTCATATTTCTATATTTTATTGCCCATTAATTAATAATTATCTTTGAACTTGTCCAAAGATAATTTCCCACGGTGCCACTTTGAGTTGGCTGATTCGTGTATACCGGCCTGCATTTCAAGCCTTTGGAAAACTGACCTTAGCCCTGAGTTCCATTAGTATATAAATCGCTAATCTCATATCTTGCAATTATTCCGTTATTGTTCCTAAGATCATAACATGTTTTGTAATTGCAAGGTCACTACTTTTACGTACGTCGTCATTGTTTATGACTCCGTAACGTTGGGCTTTGAAGCTTTTTATATAGATTGCCTGGGCAATTCTATTTATCAATTCCTGCAGGATTATTGTCTACTTTAATTTTTTGTAGTGACTTTTTTTTTTAATCAGTCTGTTTTTTTTTTTAAAATTGGTACATAAGTGGTTTGTTATCTGTTTGACAGTGAAGTGTCTACCATAAATATATGGTTTGAATTATCTTATTGCCCAATGAGTTTCTGAATAAAATTTCGATATTGTCCGTATTTTTGATTAAACCTAATAAGGTATTGAATAAAGTAGAAGTCAAGCCGCTCCATTTAAGATATATAATTAAGGAAAGAACAACTGTTATTTATTTAATATTGATTAAAAGATTCCCGAACCAATTTGGGATACATTATAATTGTAATTGGACTAATTCATTCAAATATAACTTCGGTCCTTGCCTTTATAATATAAAAGAAGAACTATGAACCGAATTGTATCGCGTTAGGCAATACGAACCATTGTTCGTTGAAAAATAAGTTATATGTTTGGAACTTGACAGGTTTAATGAGATTAAAATTTGACATTAAGTCAAGGCTTGATAATTATTTTGCTCTACCTAGTTGATCGAATAAGCCGACAATTTAAGGGAGCTGGGTTTATCAGAAAAGAATTATCGATTCATTTGACGATAGTCAATGATTAATTGTTATTTTCTTATTATAGTCTGTAAGGGACTTTATTTGAAAATAACTATAGTGGGCTATTATTGACAGATACAGATGATTCCACAATTTGAATATACTTTGTACCTGGGCTTTTAGTTTTCACCCTGTATTTCTTTTGGTTTATATATGTTAAACCCAGCAATATTTCATCATCTTTTCCGAAATATTGCGACTTTGTCAATAACAATTTAATTGTGCCATATTGCAAAATAGCTATCGATTGCATCAGATAGCGCAAATTAAAAAATTGAAATAATTCTCGAGTAATGTAAATGAATAAGTAGAAAATTAATTGATATCTTGCTCGAAAGAGCCCAAAAATAAAAAAATTGTGATATCCAGGAAAGCAATAACCAATTTAAAAGTTTTCCTGAACTCTAAGGAGTTTGGATCAATAATAAAAAAAAATATCAAACAAAATATAAACATGACTAATGGAATTCACATAATTTCATAATAATCGCATTTGTTGAATATTGGAATTATGTGGTTAAGTGCATGCACAACTTTTGGTTTACATATTAGTAATATTCAAGTTACAAAAGTTTTACTTATTATAAGTTTACACCAAAAGTTGTGTGTTAGTGCATGGTTGGGAAGGGATTTTTGTTAGTTCTTAATTTTACCAATAAGACTTGCGTAAAACTACGCCTTGTGCCAAATTGGGATTTACTTATAAACTGTGTACATAATATATATTGTTTCAAAAAAAAAAAAAAATTTTTTTATTATTTATCTTCTCCTCTTCTTCCGGCGGCGGCACAGGGGGCAGTCCAAAGCATCCCGCGTTTTTTTTTTTTTTTAACCTCCAGCGGCGGCACAGGGGGCGGTCCAAAGCCTCCCGCGCTTTTAGTACAGCTTTCTTCTTCCATCGGTGGTGTAGGGGGCTTTGCCATGCCACCCACACTTTTGGTTACCTTCCAGCGTAGGTGCAGGGGGCTTTGCCATGCCTCCCACACTTTTGATATAACTCCCAACGGCGGCACAGGAGGCGGTCCTATGCCTCCCGCGCTTTTAATATAATTTCCACCGGCGGCACAGGGGGGCGGTCCAAAGCCTCCCGCGCTTTTGATATATAGCTGCCTAGGAACGGTCAGCGGTACCGGTGCCGGTCATCGCACAGGTTTATGGCTGATGATTGTATATATATTTTTATATATATATATTTTTTTTATTATTATTGGCCCTTTTGACTCAGGCGGCGCCGGTGCTGGTCATCGCACAGGCTCGTAAAAATTTTTTTTTTTATTTATTTATTTATTTAAAAAGAAATTTTTTTTTTTATATTTGATTAATCTTGATATTTTTAAGTTGTATATTTGTGATTAGCACTTCAATTGTTTTGTTTTTCCATAAATTCTTTGGATTTGCTTTGGATTCTTAGTAATTCCCTTTTAAGTTCTTTCATTGGTTACGCCGTTGTTTGTTAATATAAATCAAGTTTCAGATGCTTGGAGTGCAAAATATGGGGTGTACGAATAAATGTTGTGGGCACTGTATATGAATATTTGAAATACACAGGGAACTCGGTTTCAGATACCGCGCGCTTGGCTTCTTTTTTTTTTTAAAACACGTCCGAAGATTGTGACTATGTCACGGTCGCCATGTAGTGAAAGATGCCCATTAATTAAAATGCACAACGTTATTTCGGTTTAAAATATTTATTGAGAGCTGGAGCAGGCTAGGTCCTACTCCAGGAACATCCGATTTTATTCTCCTTACTTAAGAAATATTGGCCTTGGCTCACAATTCATATAGCTGCGCGAGCAGCGCCGCGGCCGAACGTTATTGTATATAAACATGTATATTAATATATGTGTGCCGCTGCAGAGCAGCGGTCAACGCTTATGCATAAGTGTATACGGCGCAAGCAGCGGGCGCGCATGAGAGGGAGAGTGTTATGCTCACACTGTAAACGAATGATCGGCCGCGCATGCAGACATGCCGGCTCAGCATTTAGGATGTTCATAACATTGTTGTGTGGATCGGATTACTCCGCACTTGAAGTGCTGGGAATATTTGGCCATAACCAAACGCCACAATGTTGCAGTGATATACATAAGTGGTACAGTGTGTACCCGATATGTGAGCATACTACACCCCGACCTGTCAAAATTTTCAAAAAATGGGTTTGCAGAAAAGTGACCAGATCCCAGCACTGCTTAGCCCAAACTTTTGAAATTTTTACCCGATTTAAAAGTGGAATACCTCTCTGAATTTGTTGTTAAAATATCTATCTAGCTGCATTATTGGTTTATTTTCGAATTTTTGGTTAATATTTTGTAGTTTTTTATGACCCCCGACCTGTCAAAATTTGCAAAAAATGGGTTTGCAGAAAAGTGACCAGATCCCAGCACTGCTTAGCCCAAACTTTTGAAATTTTTACCCGATTTAAAAGTGGAATACCTCTCTGAATTTGATGTTAAAATATCTATCTAGCTGCATTATTGGTTTATTTTCGAATTTTTGGTTAATATTTTGTAGTTTTTTATGACCCCCGACCTGTCAAAATTTGCAAAAAATGGGTTTGCAGAAAAGTGACCAGATCCCAGCACTGCTTAGCCCATAACATGTGAAATTTTTACCCGATTTTAAAGTGGAATACCTCTCTGAATTTGTTATTCGAATATCTATCTAGCTGCATTATTGGTTTATTTTCGAATTTTTGGTCAATATTTTGTAATTTTTTATGACCCCCGACCTGTCAAAATTTGCAAAAAATGGGTTTGCAGAAAAGTGACCAGAACCCAGCACTGCTTAGCCCATAACTTTTGAAATTTTTACCCGATTTAAAAGTGGAATACCTCTCTGAATTTGTTATTCGAATATCTATCTAGCTGCATTATTGGTTTATTTTCGAATTTTTGGTCAATATTTTGTAATTTTTTATGACCCCCGACCTGTCAAAATTTGCAAAAAATGGGTTTGCAGAAAAGTGACCAGATCCCAGCACTGCTTAGCCCATAACTTTTGAAATTTTTACCCGATTTAAAAGTGGAATACCTCTCTGAATTTGTTGTTAAAATATCTATCTAGCTGCATTATTGGTTTTTTTTCGAATTTTTGGTCAATATTTTGTAATTTTTTATGACCCCCGACCTGTCAAGATTTGCAAAAAATGTGTTTGCAGAAAAGTGACCAGATCCCAGCACTGCTTAGCCCATAACTTTTTGAAATTTTTACCCGATTTAAAAGTGGAATGCCTCTCTGAATTTGTTATTAAAATATCTATCTAGCTACATCATTGGTTTATTTTCGAATTTTTGGTCAATGTTTCGTCATTTTTTATGACCCCTCGACCTGTCAAAATTTGCAAAAAATGGGTTTGCAGAAAAGTGACCAGATCCCAGCACTGCTTAGCCCAAACTTTTGAAATTTTTACCTGATTTAAAAGTGGTATACATCTCTGAATTTGTTGTTAAAATATCTATCTAGCTGCATTATTGGTTTATTTTCGAATTTTTGGTCAATATTTTGTAATTTTTTATGACCCCCGACCTGTCAAAATTTGCAAAAATGGGTTTGCAGAATAGTGACCAGATCCCAGCACTGCTTATCCCATAACTTTTGAAATTTTTACCCGATTTAAAAGTGGAATACCTCTCTGAATTTGTTATTCGAATAACTATCTAGCTGAATTATTGGTTTATTTTCGAATTTTTGGTCATTATTTTGTAATTTTTTATGACCCCCGACCTGTCAAAATTTGCAAAAAATGGGTTTGCAGAAAAGTGACCAGAACCCAGCACTGCTTAGCCCATAACTTTTGAAATTTTTACCCGATTTAAAAGTGGAATACCTCTCTGAATTTGTTATTAAAATATCTATCTAGCTGCATTATTGGTTTATTTTCGAATTTTTGGTCAATATTTTGTAGTTTTTTATGACCCCCGACTTGTTAAAATTTGCAAAAAATGGGTTTGCAGAAAAGTGACCAGATCCCAGCACTGCTTATCCCAAACCTTTTGAAATTTTTACCCGATTTAAAAGTGGAATACCTCTCTGAATTTTGTTATTAGAATATCTATCTAGCTGCATTATTGGTTTATTTTCGAATTTTTGGTCAATGTTTCATCATTTTTTATGACCCCCGACCTGTCAAAATTTGCAAAAAATGGGTTTGCAGAAAAGTGACCAGAACCCAGCACTGCTTAGCCCATAACTTTTGAAATTTTTACCCGACTTAAAAGTGGAATACCTCTCTGAATTTGTTATTTAAATATCTATCTAGCTGCATTATTGGTTTATTTTCGAATTTTTGGTCAATATTTTGTAATTTTTTATGACCCCGACCTGTCAAAATTTGCAAAAAATGGGTTTGCAGAAAAGTGACCAGATCCCAGCACTGCTTAGCCCAAACTTTTGAAATTTGTACCCGATTTAAAAGTGGAATACCTCTCTGAATTTGTTGTTAAAATATCTATCTAGCTGCATTATTGGTTTATTTTCGAATTTTTGGTCAATATTTTGTAATTTTTTATGACCCCCGACCTGTCAAAATTTGCAAAAAAATGGGTTTGCAGAAAAGTGACCAGATCCCAGCACTGCTTATCCCATAACTATTGAAATTTTTACCCGATTTAAAAGTGGAATACCTCTCTGAATTTGTTATTCGAATATCTATGTTATCTAGCTGCATTATTGGTTTATTTTCGAATTTTTGGTCAATGTTTCGTCATTTTTTATGACCCCCGACCTGTCAAAATTTGCAAAAAAAATGGGTTTGCAGAAAAGTGACCAGATCCCAGCACTGCTTATCCCATAACTTTTGAAATTTTTACCCGATTTAAAAGTGGAATGCCTCTCTGAATTTGTTATTAAAATATCTATCTAGCTGCATTATTGGTTTATTTTCGAATTTTTGGTCAATATTTTGTAATTTTTTATGACCCCCGACCTGTCAAAATTTGCAAAAAATGGGTTTGCAGAAAAGTGACCAGATCCCAGCACTGCTTAGCCCAAACTTTTGAAATGTTTACCCGATTTAAAAGTGGAATACCTCTCTGAATTTGTTGTTAAAATATCTATCTAGCTGCATTATTGGTTTATTTTCGAATTTTTGGTCAATATTTTGTAGTTTTTTATGACCCCCGACCTGTCAAAATTTGCAAAAAAATGGGTTTGCAGAAAAGTGACCAGATCCCAGCACTGCTTATCCCATAACTTTTGAAATTTTTACCCGATTTAAAAGTGGAATACCTCTCTGAATTTGTTATTAAAATATCTATCTAGCTACATCATTGGTTTATTTTCGAATTTTTGGTCAATGTTTCGTCATTTTTTATGACCCCCGACCTGTCAAAATTTGCAAAAAATGGGTTTGCAGAAAAGTGACCAGATCCCAGCACTGCTTAGCCCAAACTTTTGAAATTTTTACCCGATTTAAAAGTGGAATACCTCTCTGAATTTGTTGTTAAAATATCTATCTAGCTGCATTATTGGTTTATTTTCGAATTTTTGGTCAATATTTTGTAGTTTTTTATGACCCCCGACCTGTCAAAATTTGCAAAAAAATGGGTTTGCAGAAAAGTGACCAGATCCCAGCACTGCTTATCCCATAACTTTTGAAATTTTTACCCGATTTAAAAGTGGAATGCCTCTCTGAATTTGTTATTAAAATATCTATCTAGCTACATCATTGGTTTATTTTCGAATTTTTGGTCAATGTTTCGTCATTTTTTATGACCCCCGACCTGTCAAAATTTGCAAAAAATGGGTTTGCAGAAAAGTGACCAGATCCCAGCACTGCTTAGCCCAAACTTTTAAAATTTTTACCCGATTTAAAAGTGGAATACCTCTCTGAATTTGTTATTCGAATATCTATCTAGCTGCATTATTGGTTTATTTTCGAATTTTTGGTCAATATTTTGTAATTTTTTATGACCCCCCGACCTGTCAAAATTTGCAAAAAATGGGTTTGCAGAAAAGTGACCAGATCCCAGCACTGCTTAGCCCAAACTTTTGAAATTTTTACCCGATTTAAAAGTGGAATACCTCTCTGAATTTGTTGTTAAAATATCTATCTAGCTGCATTATTGGTTTATTTTCGAATTTTTTGGTCAATGTTTCGTCATTTTTTATGACCCCCGACCTGTCAAAATTTGCAAAAAATGGGTTTGCAGAAAAGTGACCAGATCCCAGCACTGCTTAGCCCAAACTTTTGAAATTTTTACCCGATTTAAAAGTGGAATACCTCTCTGAATTTGTTATTCGAATATCTATCTAGCTGCATTATTGGCTTATTTTCGAATTTTTGGTCAATATTTTGTAGTTTTTTATGACCCCCGACCTGTCAAAATTTGCAAAAAATGGGTTTGCAGAAAAGTGACCAGATCCCAGCACTGCTTAGCCCAAACTTTTGAAATTTTTACCCGATTTAAAAGTGGAATACCTCTCTGAATTTGTTATTAAAATATCTATCTAGCTGCATTATTGGTTTATTTTCGAATTTTTGGTCAATATTTTGTAATTTTTTATGGCCCCCGACCTGTCAAAATTTGCATAAAATGGGTTTGCAGAAAAGTGACCAGATCCCAGCACTGCTTAGCCCATAACTTTTGAAATTTTTACCCGATTTAAAAGTGGAATACCTCTCTGAATTTGTTATTAGAATATCTATCTAGCTGCATTATTGGTTTATTTTCGAATTTTTGGTCAATATTTTGTAATTTTTTATGACCCCCGACCTGTCAAAATTTGCAAAAAATGGGTTTGCAGAAAAGTGACCAGATCCCAGCACTGCTTAGCCCAAACTTTTGAAATTTTTACCCGATTTAAAAGTGGAATACCTCTCTGAATTTGTTATTAAAATATCTATCTAGCTGCATTATTGGTTTATTTTCGAATTTTTGGTCAATATTTTGTAATTTTTTATGACCCCCGACCTGTCAAAATTTGCAAAAAATGGGTTTGCAGAAAAGTGACCAGATCCCAGCACTGCTTAGCCCAAACTTTTGAAATTTTTACCCGATTTAAAAGTGGAATACCTCTCTGAATTTGTTGTTAAAATATCTATCTAGCTGCATTATTGGTTTATTTTCGAATTTTTGGTCAATATTTTGTAGTTTTTTATGACCCCCGACCTGTCAAAATTTGCAAAAAATGGGTTTGCAGAAAAGTGACCAGATCCCAGCACTGCTTAGCCCAAACTTTTGAAATTTTTACCCGATTTAAAAGTGGAATACCTCTCTGAATTTGTTATTAAAATATCTATCTAGCTACATCATTGGTTTATTTTCGAATTTTTGGTCAATGTTTCGTCATTTTTTATGACCCCCGACCTGTCAAAATTTGCAAAAAATGGGTTTGCAGAAAAGTGACCAGATCCCAGCACTGCTTAGCCCAAACTTTTGAAATTTTTACCCGATTTAAAAGTGGAATACCTCTCTGAATTTGTTGTTAAAATATCTATCTAGCTGCATTATTGGTTTATTTTCGAATTTTTGGTCAATATTTTGTAGTTTTTTATGACCCCCGACCTGTCAAAATTTGCAAAAAAAATGGGTTTGCAGAAAAGTGACCAGATCCCAGCACTGCTTATCCCATAACTTTTGAAATTTTTACCCGATTTAAAAGTGGAATGCCTCTCTGAATTTGTTATTAAAATATCTATCTAGCTACATCATTGGTTTATTTTCGAATTTTTGGTCAATGTTTCGTCATTTTTTATGACCCCCGACCTGTCAAAATTTGCAAAAAATGGGTTTGCAGAAAAGTGACCAGATCCCAGCACTGCTTAGCCCAAACTTTTGAAATTTTTACCCGATTTAAAAGTGGAATACCTCTCTGAATTTGTTGTTAAAATATCTATCTAGCTGCATTATTGGTTTATTTTCGAATTTTTGGTTAATATTTTGTAGTTTTTTATGACCCCCGACCTGTCAAAATTTGCAAAAAATGGGTTTGCAGAAAAGTGACAAGATCCCAGCACTGCTTAGCCCATACTTTTGAAATTTTTACCCGATTTAAAAGTGGAATACCTCTCTGAATTTGTTATTCGAATATCTATCTAGCTGCATTATTGGTTTATTTTCGAATTTTTTGGTCAATATTTTGTAGTTTTTTATGACCCCCGACCTGTCAAAATTTGCAAAAAATGGGTTTGCAGAAAAGTGACCAGATCCCAGCACTGCTTAGCCCAAACTTTTGAAATTTTTACCCGATTTAAAAGTGGAATACCTCTCTGAATTTGTTATTAAAATATCTATCTAGCTGCATTATTGGTTTATTTTCGAATTTTTGGTCAATATTTTGTAATTTTTTTATGGCCCCCGACCTGTCAAAATTTGCATAAAATGGGTTTGCAGAAAAGTGACCAGATCCCAGCACTGCTTAGCCCATAACTTTTGAAATTTTTACCCGATTTAAAAGTGGAATACCTCTCTGAATTTGTTATTAGAATATCTATCTAGCTGCATTATTGGTTTATTTTCGAATTTTTGGTCAATATTTTGTAATTTTTTATGACCCCCGACCTGTCAAAATTTGCAAAAAATGGGTTTGCAGAAAAGTGACCAGATCCCAGCACTGCTTAGCCCAAACTTTTGAAATTTTTACCCGATTTAAAAGTGGAATACCTCTCTGAATTTGTTATTAAAATATCTATCTAGCTGCATTATTGGTTTATTTTCGAATTTTTGGTCAATATTTTGTAATTTTTTATGACCCCCGACCTGTCAAAATTTGCAAAAAATGGGTTTGCAGAAAAGTGACCAGATCCCAGCACTGCTTAGCCCAAACTTTTGAAATTTTTACCCGATTTAAAAGTGGAATACCTCTCTGAATTTGTTGTTAAAATATCTATCTAGCTGCATTATTGGTTTATTTTCGAATTTTTGGTCAATATTTTGTAGTTTTTTTGTGACCCCCGACCTGTCAAAATTTGCAAAAAATGGGTTTGCAGAAAAGTGACCAGATCCCAGCACTGCTTAGCCCAAACTTTTGAAATTTTTACCCGATTTAAAAGTGGAATACCTCTCTGAATTTGTTATTAAAATATCTATCTAGCTACATCATTGGTTTATTTTCGAATTTTTGGTCAATGTTTCGTCATTTTTTATGACCCCCGACCTGTCAAAATTTGCAAAAAATGGGTTTGCAGAAAAGTGACCAGATCCCAGCACTGCTTAGCCCAAACTTTTGAAATTTTTACCCGATTTAAAAGTGGAATACCTCTCTGAATTTGTTGTTAAAATATCTATCTAGCTGCATTATTGGTTTATTTTCGAATTTTTGGTCAATATTTTGTAGTTTTTTATGACCCCCGACCTGTCAAAATTTGCAAAAAAATGGGTTTGCAGAAAAGTGACCAGATCCCAGCACTGCTTATCCCATAACTTTTGAAATTTTTACCCGATTTAAAAGTGGAATGCCTCTCTGAATTTGTTATTAAAATATCTATCTAGCTACATCATTGGTTTATTTTCGAATTTTTGGTCAATGTTTCGTCATTTTTTATGACCCCCGACCTGTCAAAATTTGCAAAAAATGGGTTTGCAGAAAAGTGACCAGATCCCAGCACTGCTTAGCCCAAACTTTTGAAATTTTTACCCGATTTAAAAGTGGAATACCTCTCTGAATTTGTTGTTAAAATATCTATCTAGCTGCATTATTGGTTTATTTTCGAATTTTTGGTTAATATTTTGTAGTTTTTTATGACCCCCGACCTGTCAAAATTTGCAAAAAATGGGTTTGCAGAAAAGTGACAAGATCCCAGCACTGCTTAGCCCATACTTTTGAAATTTTTACCCGATTTAAAAGTGGAATACCTCTCTGAATTTGTTGTTAAAATATCTATCTAGCTGCATTATTGGTTTATTTTCGAATTTTTGGTCAATATTTTGTAATTTTTTATGACCCCCAACCTGTCAAAATTTGCAAAAAAATGGGTTTGCAGAAAAGTGACCAGATCCCAGCACTGCTTATCCCATAACTTTTGAAATTTTTACCCGATTTAAAAGTGGAATACCTCTCTGAATTTGTTGTTAAAATATCTATCTAGCTGCATTATTGGTTTATTTTCGAATTTTTGGTCAATATTTTGTAATTTTTTATGACCCCCAACCTGTCAAAATTTGCAAAAAAATGGGTTTGCAGAAAAGTGACCAGATCCCAGCACTGCTTATCCCATAACTTTTGAAATTTTTACCCGATTTAAAAGTGGAATGCCTCTCTGAATTTGTTATTAAAATATCTATCTAGCTACATCATTGGTTTATTTTCGAATTTTTGGTCAATGTTTCGTCATTTTTTATGACCCCCGACCTGTCAAAATTTGCAAAAAATGGGTTTGCAGAAAAGTGACCAGATCCCAGCACTGCTTAGCCCAAACTTTTGAAATTTTTACCCGATTTAAAAGTGGAATACCTCTCTGAATTTGTTATTAAAATATCTATCTAGCTGCATCATTGGTTTATTTTCGAATTTTTGGTCAATATTTTGTAGTTTTTTATGACTCCCGACCTGTCAAAATTTGCAAAAAATGGGTTTGCAGAAAAGTGACAAGATCCCAGCACTGCTTAGCCCAAACTTTTGAAATTTTTACCCGATTTAAAAGTGGAATACCTCTCTGAATTTGTTGTTAACATATCTATCTATCTGCATTATTGGTTTATTTTCGAATTTTTGGTCAATATTTTGTAATTTTTTATGACCCCCGACCTGTCAAAATTTGCAAATAAAATGGGTTTACAGAAAAGTGACCAGATCCCAGCACTACTTAGCCCATAACATGTGAAATTTTTACCCGATTTAAAAGTGGAATACCTCTCTGAATTTGTTATTCGAATATCTATCTAGCTGCATTATTGGTTTATTTTCGAATTTTTGGTCAATATTTTTTAATTTTTTATGACCCCCGACCTGTCAAAATTTTCAAAAAATGGGTTTGCAGAAAAGTGACCAGAACCCAGCACTGCTTAGCCCATAACTTTTGAAATTTTTACCCGATTTAAAAGTGGAATACCTCTCTGAATTTGTTATTAAAATATCTATCTAGCTGCATTATTGGTTTGTTTTCGAATTTTTGGTCAATATTTTGTAATTTTTTATGACCCCCGACCTGTCAAAATTTGCAAAAAATGGGTTTGCAGAAAAGTGACCAGATCCCAGCACTGCTTAGCCCATAACTTTTGAAATTTTTACCCGATTTAAAAGTGGAATACCTCTCTGATTTTGTTGTTAAAATATCTATCTAGCTGCATTATTGGTTTATTTTCGAATTTTTGGTCAATATTTTGTAATTTTTTATGACCCCCGACCTGTCAAAATTTGCAAAAAAATGGGTTTGCAGAAAAGTGACCAGATCCCAGCACTGCTTATCCCATAACTTTTGAAATTTTTACCCGATTTAAAAGTGGAATGCCTCTCTGAATTTGTTATTAAAATATCTATCTAGCTGCATTATTGGTTTATTTTCGAATTTTTGGTCAATATTTTGTAATTTTTTATGACCCCCGACCTGTCAAAATTTGCAAAAAAAATGGGTTTGCAGAAAAGTGACCAGATCCCAGCACTGCTTATCCCATAACTTTTGAAATTTTTACCCGATTTAAAAGTGGAATGCCTCTCTGAATTTGTTATTAAAATATCTATCTAGCTACATCATTGGTTTATTTTCGAATTTTTGGTCAATATTTTGTAGTTTTTTATGACCCCCGACCTGTCAAAATTTGCAAAAAATGGGTTTGCAGAAAAGTGACAAGATCCCAGCACTGCTTAGCCCAAACTTTTGAAATTTTTTCCCGATTTAAAAGTGGAATACTTCTCTGAATTTGTTGTTAACATATCTATCTATCTGCATTATTGGTTTATTTTCGAATTTTTGGTCAATATTTTGTAATTTTTTATGACCGCCGACCTGTCAAAATTTGCACAAAAATGGGTTTACAGAAAAGTGACCAGATCCCAGCACTGCTTAGCCCATAACTTTTGAAATTTTTACCCGATTTAAAAGTGGAATACCTCTCTGAATTTGTTATTCGAATATCTATCTAGCTGCATTATTGGTTTATTTTCGAATTTTTGGTCAATATTTTGTAATTTTTTATGACCCCCGACCTGTCAAAATTTTCAAAAAATGGGTTTGCAGAAAAGTGACCAGAACCCAGCACTGCTTAGCCCATAACTTTTGAAATTTTTACCCGATTTAAAAGTGGAATACCTCTCTGAATTTGTTATTCGAATATCTATCTAGCTGCATTATTGGTTTATTTTCGAATTTTTGGTCAATATTTTGTAATTTTTTATGACCCCCGACCTGACAAAATTTGCAAAAAATGGGTTTGCAGAAAAGTGACAAGATCCCAGCACTGCTTAGCCCATAACTTTTGAAATTTTTACCCGATTTAAAAGTGGAATACCTCTCTGAATTTGTTATTAAAATATCTATCTAGCTGCATTATTGGTTTATTTTCGAATTTTTGGTCAATATTTTGTAGTTTTTTATGACCCCCGACTTGTTAAAATTTGCAAAAAATGGGTTTGCAGAAAAGTGACCAGATCCCAGCACTGCTTATCCCAAACCTTTTGAAATTTTTAACCGATTTAAAAGTGGAATACCTCTCTGAATTTGCTATTAAAATATCTATCTAGCTGCATTATTGGTTTATTTTCGAATTTTTGGTCAATATTTTTTAATTTTTTATGTCCCCCGACCTGTCAAAATTTGCAAAAAATGGGTTTGCAGAAAAGTGACCAGATCCCAGCGCTGCTTAGCCCTTAACTTTTGAAATTTTTACCCGATTTAAAAGTGGAATACCTCTCTGAATTTGTTGTTAAAATATCTATCTAGCTGCATTATTGGTTTATTTTCGAATTTTTGGTCAATATTTTGTAATTTTTTATGACCCTCGACCTGTCAAAATTTGCAAAAAATGGGTTTGCAGAAAAGTGACAAGATCCCAGCACTGCTTAGCCCAAAATTTTGAAATTTTTACCCGATTTAAAAGTGGAATACCTCTCTGAATTTGTTGTTAAAATATCTATCTAGCTGCATTATTGGTTTATTTTCGAATTTTTGGTCAATATTTTGTAATTTTTTATGACCCCCGACCTGTCAAAATTTGCAAAAAAAATGGGTTTGCAGAAAAGTGACCAGATCCCAGCACTGCTTATCCCATAACTTTTGAAATTTTTACCCGATTTAAAAGTGGAATGCCTCTCTGAATTTGTTATTAAAATATCTATCTAGCTACATCATTGGTTTATTTTCGAATTTTTGGTCAATGTTTCGTCATTTTTTATGACCCCCGACCTGTCAAAATTTGCAAAAAATGGGTTTGCAGAAAAGTGACTAGATCCCAGCACTGCTTAGCCCAAACTTTTGAAATTTTTACCCGATTTAAAAGTGGAATACCTCTCTGAATTTGTTATTAAAATATCTATCTAGCTGCATTATTGGTTTATTTTCGAATTTTTGGTCAATATTTTGTAATTTTTTATGACCCCCGACCTGTCAAAATTTGCAAAAAAAAATGGGTTTGCAGAAAAGTGACCAGATCCCAGCACTGCTTATCCCATAACTTTTGAAATTTTTACCCGATTTAAAAGTGGAATGCCTCTCTGAATTTGTTATTAAAATATCTATCTAGCTGCATTATTGGTTTATTTTCGAATTTTTGGTCAATATTTTGTAATTTTTTATGACCCCCGACCTGTCAAAATTTGCAAAAAAAATGGGTTTGCAGAAAAGTGACCAGATCCCAGCACTGCTTATCCCATAACTTTTGAAATTTTTACCCGATTTAAAAGTGGAATGCCTCTCTGAATTTGTTATTAAAATATCTACCTAGCTACATCATTGGTTTATTTTCGAATTTTTGGTCAATATTTTTTAATTTTTTATGACCCCCGACCTGTCAAAATTTGCAAAAAATGGGTTTGCAGAAAAGTGACAAGATCCTAGCACTGCTTAGCCCAAACTTTTGAAATTTTTACCCGATTTAAAAGTGGAATACTTCTCTGAATTTGTTGTTGAAGTGAAACTTCTTTAGGCGCGTTATGGATTTTCGGGGACGGAGTAAAACCGATTCATGACCGTCACGAAAATTACCGTCACGAAAATTGCCGTCACGAAAAAGCGAGGATCCCCATCCCTTTCTAACCGCTGACGAACGATGTCTCTATCCTCCTCTATCCTTTCTCGCTCTCAGCGCGCTCTCAGCGCGCTCGCACAAAGTTGCAGTTGAAAAAGGGGTGAGAGGTGTGAATGTCAAAAGGAATTCAAATCGAACAGGTTGCATACAGATATTAATTGGCACCATAATTTCTATCCATTTTATTTGACCTAGAAATGAAAACACATATCGATATGTATTTGTCTTCTTCTTCTTCTCAATCGGTTTGTTAACTTTTGAGAGTCGCCAGCACATTTCGAGACCTCTAAAATGAAGCGTATAATAAGGCTTTTATTCGGTTTCCTACAGAATTTCAATTTTAACAAGAAAGGAAGCTAGCTTCGGCAAGCCGAAGCCTATATACCCTTGCAGTCATCAAATATGTCGAACTAAATACAAAAAGGCTAAACAGTATCGAAGCTATGACGATTTTTCTATTCATTTTCCGTATTTTCGACTATTGTTCAAATGTCGACTATATGATATAGTTGTCCGATTTTGATCAAATTTAATTCGTAATTCAAGAGTCGTAAGAAAACTCTATATTCCAAAAATCATACTTGTCTGATAAAAAAACAACGATGTTATAAATTTGTTTCCATTATTTCGATATACATTTTTCGATCTTTCCTATGGCAGCTATAAGATATAGATGACCGATTTTTATGAAACTTTTTTCTCAATATAAACGTTGTTAAAAAACTTGATATTCAAAAAATCATGGGATAAAAAACAACGATGTTATCAATTTATTTCCATTAATTCTATATATAATTTTCGATCTCTCCTATGGCAGCTATATGATAGAGTTATCCGATTTTGATCAAATTTAATCCGAAATTCAATAACAGTTAGAAAACGCCATCTTGAAGAATTCAAGTAGATCTGACGAAAAACACCGGCGTGAGAATTTTTCATTTCATTCCCTCGTATGGGAGCTATCCTTTATAGTCGGCCGATCCGGCCCGTTCCGACTTATATACTGCGTGCAATAATTACACACCTTTTGGGAAAGTTTCAGCAAGATAGCTTTAAAACTGAGAGACTAGTTTGCGCGGAAACGAACAGACGGACAGATGGACAGACGGACAGACGTACAGACGTATTCCGATTCTGCTCGTGATGCTGATCAAGAATATATATACATACTTTATGGGGTCTGAGGTGTCTCCTTCACTGCGTTGCAAACTTCTGACTGAAATTATAATACCCTTTTGCTCTGCAAGTGTATAAAAATGAGTAGTGATGAAGAAGTTTCACTTCTGTCGTGCGTAGGCTGGACACACCCCTTTTTTTAACATATCTATCTATCTGCATTATTGGTTTATTTTCGAATTTTTGGTCAATATTTTGTAATTTTTTATGACCCCCGACCTGTCAAAATTTGCACAAAAATGGGTTTACAGAAAAGTGACCAGATCCCAGCACTGCTTAGCCCATAACATGTGAAATTTTTACCCGATTTTAAAGTGGAATACCTCTCTGAATTTGTTATTCGAATATCTATCTAGCTGCATTATTGGTTTATTTTCGAATTTTTGGTCAATATTTTGTAATTTTTTATGACCCCCGACCTGTCAAAATTTGCAAAAAATGGGTTTGCAGAAAAGTGACCAGAACCCAGCACTGCTTAGCCCATAACTTTTGAAATTTTTACCCGATTTAAAAGTGGAATACCTCTCTGAATTTGTTATTCGAATATCTATCTAGCTGCATTATTGGTTTATTTTCGAATTTTTGGTCAATATTTTGTAATTTTTTATGACCCCCGACCTGTCAAAATTTGCAAAAAATGGGTTTGCAGAAAAGTGACCAGATCCCAGCACTGCTTAGCCCATAACTTTTGAAATTTTTACCCGATTTAAAAGTGGAATACCTCTCTGAATTTGTTGTTAAAATATCTATCTAGCTGCATTATTGGTTTATTTTCGAATTTTTGGTCAATATTTTGTAATTTTTTATGACCCCCGACCTGTCAAGATTTGCAAAAAATGTGTTTGCAGAAAAGTGACCAGATCCCAGCACTGCTTAGCCCATAACTTTTGAAATTTTTACCCGATTTAAAAGTGGAATGCCTCTCTGAATTTGTTATTAAAATATCTATCTAGCTACATCATTGGTTTATTTTCGAATTTTTGGTCAATGTTTCGTCATTTTTTATGACCCCCGACCTGTCAAAATTTGCAAAAAATGGGTTTGCAGAAAAGTGACCAGAACCCAGCACTGCTTAGCCCATAACTTTTGAAATTTTTACCCGATTTAAAAGTGGAATACCTCTCTGAATTTGTTATTCGAATATCTATCTAGCTGCATTATTGGTTTATTTTCGAATTTTTGGTCAATATTTTTTAATTTTTTATGACCCCCGACCTGTCAAAATTTGCAAAAAATGGGTTTGCAGAAAAGTGACCAGAACCCAGCACTGCTTAGCCCATAACTTTTGAAATTTTTACCCGATTTAAAAGTGGAATACCTCTCTGAATTTGTTATTAAAATATCTATCTAGCTGCATTATTGGTTTATTTTCGAATTTTTGGTCAATATTTTGTAGTTTTTTATGACCCCCGACTTGTTAAAATTTGCAAAAAATGGGTTTGCAGAAAAGTGACCAGATCCCAGCACTGCTTATCCCAAACCTTTTGAAATTTTTACCCGATTTAAAAGTGGAATGCCTCTCTGAATTTGTTATTAAAATATCTATCTAGCTACATCATTGGTTTATTTTCGAATTTTTGGTCAATGTTTCGTCATTTTTTATGACCCCCGACCTGTCAAAATTTGCAAAAAATGGGTTTGCAGAAAAGTGACCAGATCCCAGCACTGCTTAGCCCAAACTTTTGAAATTTTTACCCGATTTAAAAGTGGAATACCTCTCTGAATTTGTTGTTAAAATATCTATCTAGCTGCATTATTGGTTTATTTTCGAATTTTTGGTCAATATTTTGTAATTTTTTATGACCTGTCAAAATTTGCAAAAAAATGGGTTTGCAGAAAAGTGACCAGATCCCAGCACTGCTTATCCCATAACTTTTGAAATTTTTACCCGATTTAAAAGTGGAATACCTCTCTGAATTTGTTATTCGAATATCTATCTAGCTGCATTATTGGTTTATTTTCGAATTTTTGGTCAATATTTTGTAATTTTTTATGACCCCCGACCTGTCAAAATTTGCAAAAAATGGGTTTGCAGAAAAGTGACCAGAACCCAGCACTGCTTAGCCCATAACTTTTGAAATTTTTACCCGATTTAAAAGTGGAATACCTCTCTGAATTTGTTATTAAAATATCTATCTAGCTGCATTATTGGTTTATTTTCGAATTTTTGGTCAATATTTTGTAGTTTTTTATGACCCCCGACTTGTTAAAATTTGCAAAAAATGGGTTTGCAGAAAAGTGACCAGATCCCAGCACTGCTTATCCCAAACCTTTTGAAATTTTTAACCGATTTAAAAGTGGAATACCTCTCTGAATTTGCTATTAAAATATCTATCTAGCTGCATTATTGGTTTATTTTCGAATTTTTGGTCAATATTTTTTAATTTTTTATGTCCCCCGACCTGTCAAAATTTGCAAAAAATGGGTTTGCAGAAAAGTGACCAGATCCCAGCGCTGCTTAGCCCATAACTTTTGAAATTTTTACCCGATTTAAAAGTGGAATACCTCTCTGAATTTGTTGTTAAAATATCTATCTAGCTGCATTATTGGTTTATTTTCGAATTTTTGGTCAATATTTTGTAATTTTTTATGACCCTCGACCTGTCAAAATTTGCAAAAAATGGGTTTGCAGAAAAGTGACAAGATCCCAGCACTGCGTAGCCCAAACTTTTGAAATTTTTACCCGATTTAAAAGTGGAATACCTCTCTGAATTTGTTGTTAAAATATCTATCTAGCTGCATTATTGGTTTATTTTCGAATTTTTGGTCAATATTTTGTAATTTTTTATGACCCCCGACCTGTCAAAATTTGCAAAAAAATGGGTTTGCAGAAAAGTGACCAGATCCCAGCACTGCTTATCCCATAACTTTTGAAATTTTTACCCGATTTAAAAGTGGAATGCCTCTCTGAATTTGTTATTAAAATATCTATCTAGCTGCATTATTGGTTTATTTTCGAATTTTTGGTCAATATTTTGTAATTTTTTATGACCCCCGACCTGTCAAAATTTGCAAAAAAATGGGTTTGCAGAAAAGTGACCAGATCCCAGCACTGCTTATCCCATAACTTTTGAAATTTTTACCCGATTTAAAAGTGGAATGCCTCTCTGAATTTGTTATTAAAATATCTATCTAGCTACATCATTGGTTTATTTTCG
>NW_025064152.1:0-123019 GCF_018152265.1 Drosophila ficusphila
ATTCGAAAATAAACCAATAATGCAGCTAGATAGATATTTTAACAACAAATTCAGAGAGGTATTCCACTTTTAAATCGGGTAAAAATTTCAAAAGTTTGGGCTAAGCAGTGCTGGGATCTTGTCACTTTTCTGCAAACCCATTTTTTGCAAATTTTGACAGGTCGGGGGTCATAAAAAATTACAAAATATTGACCAAAAATTCAAAAATAATCCAATAATGCAGCTAGATAGATATTTTAATAACAAATTCAGAGAGGTATTCCACTTTTAAATCGGGTAAAAATTTCAAAAATTATGGGCTAAGCAGTGCTGGGATCTGGTCACTTTTCTGCAAACCCATTTTTTGCAAATTTTGACAGGTCGGGGGTCATAAAAAATTAAAAAATATTGACCAAAAATTCGAAAATAAACCAATAATGCAGCTAGATACCTCTCCGAATAACAAATTCAGAGAGGTATTCCACTTTTAAATCGGGTAAAAATTTCAAAAGGTTTGGGATAAGCAGTGCTGGGATCTGGTCACTTTTCTGCAAACCCATTTTTTGCAAATTTTAACAGGTAGGGGGTCATAAAAAATTACAAAATATTGACCAAAAATTCGAAAATAAACCAATAATGCAGCTAGATAGATATTTTAATAGCAAATTCAGAGAGGTATTCCACTTTTAAATCGGGTAAAAATTTCAAAAGGTTTGGGATAAGCAGTGCTGGGATCTGGTCACTTTTCTGCAAACCCATTTTTTGCAAATTTTGACAGGTCGGGGGGTCATAAAAAACTACAAAATATTGACCAAAAATTCGAAAATAAACCAATGATGTAGCTAGATAGATATTTTAACAACAAATTCAGAGAGGTATTCCACTTTTAAATCGGGTAAAAATTTCAAAAGTTATGGGATAAGCAGTGCTGGGATCTGGTCACTTTTCTGCAAACCCATTTTTTTGCAAATTTTGACAGGTCGGGGGTCATAAAAAATTACAAAATATTGACCAAAAATTCGAAAATAAACCAATAATGCAGCTAGATAGATATTTTAACAACAAATTCAGAGAGGTATTCCACTTTTAAATCGGGTAAAAATTTCAAAAGTTTGGGCTAAGCAGTGCTGGGATCTGGTCACTTTTCTGCAAACCCATTTTTTGCAAATTTTGACAGGTCGGGGGTCATAAAAAATTACAAAATATTGACCAAAAATTCGAAAATAAACCAATAATGCAGCTAGATACCTCTCCGAATAACAAATTCAGAGAGCTATTCCACTTTTAAATCGGGTAAAAATTTCAAAAGGTTTGGGATAAGCAGTGCTGGGATCTGGTCACTTTTCTGCAAACCCATTTTTTGCAAATTTTAACAAGTCGGGGGTCATAAAAAACTACAAAATATTGACCAAAAATTCGAAAATAAACCAATAATGCAGCTAGATAGATATTTTAATAACAAATTCAGAGAGGTATTCCACTTTTAAATCGGGTAAAAATTTCAAAAGTTATGGGCTAAGCAGTGCCATTTTTTGCAAATTTTGACAGGTCGGGGGTCATAAAAAACTACAAAATATTGACCAAAAATTCGAAAATAAACCAATAATGCAGCTAGATAGATATTCGAATAACAAATTCAGAGAGGTATTCCACTTTTAAATCTGGTAAAAATTTCAAAAGTTTGGGCTAAGCAGTGCTGGGATCTGGTCACTTTTCTGCAAACCCATTTTTTTGCAAATTTTGACAGGTCGGGGGTCATAAAAAATGACGAAACATTGACCAAAAATTCGAAAATAAACCAATGATGTAGCTAGATAGATATTTTAATAACAAATTCAGAGAGGCATTCCACTTTTAAATCGGGTAAAAATTTCAAAAGTTATGGGATAAGCAGTGCTGGGATCTGGTCACTTTTCTGCAAACCCATTTTTTGCAAATTTTGACAGGTCGGGGGTCATAAAAAATTACAAAATATTGACCAAAAATTCGAAAATAAACCAATAATGCAGCTAGATAGATATTCGAATAACAAATTCAGAGAGGTATTCCACTTTTAAATCGGGTAAAAATTTCAAAAGTTATGGGATAAGCAGTGCTGGGATCTGGTCACTTTTCTGCAAACCCATTTTTTGCAAATTTTGACAGGTCGGGGGTCATAAAAAATTACAAAATATTGACCAAAAATTCGAAAATAAACCAATAATGCAGCTAGATAGATATTCTAATAACAAAATTCAGAGAGGTATTCCACTTTTAAATCGGGTAAAAATTTCAAAAGTCGTGGGCTAATCAGTGCTGGGATCTGGTCACTTTTCTGCAAACCCATTTTTTGCAAATTTTGACAGGTCGGGGGTCATAAGAAATTACAAAATATTGACCAAAAATTCGAAAATAAACCAATAATGCAGCTAGATAGATATTTAAATAACAAATTCGGAGAGGTATTCCACTTTTAAATCGGGTAAAAATTTCAAAAGTTATGGGTTAAGCAGTGCTGGGATCTGGTCACTTTTCTGCAAACCCATTTTTTGCAAATTTTGACAGGTCGGGGGTCATAAAAAACTACAAAATATTGACCAAAAATTCGAAAATAAACCAATAATGCAGCTAGATAGATATTTTAATAACAAATTCAGAGAGGTATTCCACTTTTAAGTCGGGTAAAAATTTCAAAAGTTATGGGCTAAGCAGTGCTGGGATCTTGTCACTTTTCTGCAAACCCATTTTTTGCAAATTTTGACAGGTCGGGGGTCATAAAAAAATTACAAAATATTGACCAAAAATTCGAAAATAAACCAATAATGCAGCTAGATAGATATTTTAATAACAAATTCAGAGAGGTATTCCACTTTTAAATCGGGTAAAAATTTCAAAAGTTTGGGCTAAGCAGTGCTGGGATCTGGTCAATTTTCTGCAAACCCATTTTTTGTAAATTTTGACAGGTCGGGGGTCATAAAAAATTACAAAATATTGACCAAAAATTCGAAAATAAACCAATGATGCAGCTAGATAGATATTTAAATAACAAATTCAGAGAGGTATTCCACTTTTAAATCGGGTAAAAATTTCAAAAGTTTGGGCTAAGCAGTGCTGGGATCTGGTCACTTTTCTGGAAACCCATTTTTTGCAAATTTTGACAGGTCGGGGGGTCATAAAAAATTACAAAATATCAACCAAAAATTCGAAAATAAACCAATAATGCAGCTAGATAGATATTTTAACAACAAATTCAGAGAGGTATTCCACTTTTAAATCGGGTAAAAATTTCAAAAGTTTGGGCTAAGCAGTGCTGGGATCTGGTCACTTTTCTGCAAACCCATTTTTTGCAAATTTTGACAGGTCGGGGGTCATAAAAAATTACAAAATATTGACCAAAAATTCGAAAATAAACCAATAATGCAGCTAGATAGATATTCTAATAACAAATTCAGAGAGGTATTCCACTTTTAAATCGGGTAAAAATTTCAAAAGTTATGGGATAAGCAGTGCTGGGATCTGGTCACTTTTCTGCAAACCCATTTTTTGCAAATTTTGACAGGTCGGGGGTCATAAAAAATTACAAAATATTGACCAAAAATTCGAAAATAAACCAATAATGCAGCTAGATAGATATTCTAATAACAAAATTCAGAGAGGTATTCCACTTTTAAATCGGGTAAAAATTTCAAAAGTTTGGGCTAAGCAGTGCTGGGATCTGGTCACTTTTCTGAAACCCATTTTTTGCAAATTTTGACAGGTCGGGGGTCATAAAAAATTACAAAATATCAACCAAAAATTCGAAAATAAACCAATAATGCAGCTAGATAGATATTTAAATAACAAATTCAGAGAGGTATTCCACTTTTAAGTCGGGCAAAAATTTCAAAAGTTATGGGCTAAGCAGTGCTGGGATCTTGTCACTTTTCTGCAAACCCATTTTTTGTAAATTTTGACAGGTCGGGGGTCATAAAAAATTACAAAATATTGACCAAAAATTCGAAAATAAACCAATGATGCAGCTAGATAGATATTTAAATAACAAATTCAGAGAGGTATTCCACTTTTAAATCGGGTAAAAATTTCAAAAGTTTGGGCTAAGCAGTGCTGGGATCTGGTCACTTTTCTGGAAACCCATTTTTTGCAAATTTTGACAGGTCGGGGGTCATAAAAAATTACAAAATATCAACCAAAAATTCGAAAATAAACCAATAATGCAGCTAGATAGATATTTTAACAACAAATTCAGAGAGGTATTCCACTTTTAAATCGGGTAAAAATTTCAAAAGTTTGGGCTAAGCAGTGCTGGGATCTGGTCACTTTTCTGCAAACCCATTTTTTGCAAATTTTGACAGGTCGGGGGTCATAAAAAATTACAAAATATTGACCAAAAATTCGAAAATAAACCAATAATGCAGCTAGATAGATATTCTAATAACAAATTCAGAGAGGTATTCCACTTTTAAATCGGGTAAAAATTTCAAAAGTTATGGGATAAGCAGTGCTGGGATCTGGTCACTTTTCTGCAAACCCATTTTTTGCAAATTTTGACAGGTCGGGGGTCATAAAAAATTACAAAATATTGACCAAAAATTCGAAAATAAACCAATAATGCAGCTAGATAGATATTCTAATAACAAAATTCAGAGAGGTATTCCACTTTTAAATCGGGTAAAAATTTCAAAAGTTTGGGCTAAGCAGTGCTGGGATCTGGTCACTTTTCTGAAACCCATTTTTGCAAATTTTGACAGGTCGGGGGTCATAAAAAATTACAAAATATCAACCAAAAAATTCGAAAATAAACCAATAATGCAGCTAGATAGATATTTAAATAACAAATTCAGAGAGGTATTCCACTTTTAAGTCGGGCAAAAATTTCAAAAGTTATGGGCTAAGCAGTGCTGGGATCTTGTCACTTTTCTGCAAACCCATTTTTTGTAAATTTTGACAGGTCGGGGGTCATAAAAAATTACAAAATATTGACCAAAAATTCGAAAATAAACCAATGATGCAGCTAGATAGATATTTAAATAACAAATTCAGAGAGGTATTCCACTTTTAAATCGGGTAAAAATTTCAAAAGTTTGGGCTAAGCAGTGCTGGGATCTGGTCACTTTTCTGGAAACCCATTTTTTGCAAATTTTGACAGGTCGGGGGTCATAAAAAATTACAAAATATCAACCAAAAATTCGAAAATAAACCAATAATGCAGCTAGATAGATATTTTAACAACAAATTCAGAGAGGTATTCCACTTTTAAATCGGGTAAAAATTTCAAAAGTTTGGGCTAAGCAGTGCTGGGATCTGGTCACTTTTCTGCAAACCCATTTTTTGCAAATTTTGACAGGTCGGGGGTCATAAAAAATTACAAAATATTGACCAAAAATTCGAAAATAAACCAATAATGCAGCTAGATAGATATTCTAATAACAAATTCAGAGAGGTATTCCACTTTTAAATCGGGTAAAAATTTCAAAAGTTATGGGATAAGCAGTGCTGGGATCTGGTCACTTTTCTGCAAACCCATTTTTTGCAAATTTTGACAGGTCGGGGGTCATAAAAAATTACAAAATATTGACCAAAAATTCGAAAATAAACCAAT
This sequence comes from Drosophila ficusphila, assembly GCF_018152265.1. NCBI lineage: Eukaryota > Metazoa > Arthropoda > Insecta > Diptera > Drosophilidae > Drosophila > Drosophila ficusphila. The sequence goes on from NW_025064152.1 coordinate 5,558, forward strand.
AATGCAGCTAGATAGATATTCTAATAACAAAATTCAGAGAGGTATTCCACTTTTAAATCGGGTAAAAATTTCAAAAGTTTGGGCTAAGCAGTGCTGGGATCTGGTCACTTTTCTGGAAACCCATTTTTTGCAAATTTTGACAGGTCGGGGGTCATAAAAAATTACAAAATATCAACCAAAAATTCGAAAATAAACCAATAATGCAGCTAGATAGATATTTAAATAACAAATTCAGAGAGGTATTCCACTTTTAAGTCGGGCAAAAATTTCAAAAGTTATGGGCTAAGCAGTGCTGGGATCTTGTCACTTTTCTGCAAACCCATTTTTTGTAAATTTTGACAGGTCGGGGGTCATAAAAAATTACAAAATATTGACCAAAAATTCGAAAATAAACCAATGATGCAGCTAGATAGATATTTAAATAACAAATTCAGAGAGGTATTCCACTTTTAAATCGGGTAAAAATTTCAAAAGTTTGGGCTAAGCAGTGCTGGGATCTGGTCACTTTTCTGGAAACCCATTTTTTGCAAATTTTGACAGGTCGGGGGTCATAAAAAATTACAAAATATCAACCAAAAATTCGAAAATAAACCAATAATGCAGCTAGATAGATATTTTAACAACAAATTCAGAGAGGTATTCCACTTTTAAATCGGGTAAAAATTTCAAAAGTTTGGGCTAAGCAGTGCTGGGATCTGGTCACTTTTCTGCAAACCCATTTTTTGCAAATTTTGACAGGTCGGGGGTCATAAAAAATTACAAAATATTGACCAAAAATTCGAAAATAAACCAATAATGCAGCTAGATAGATATTCTAATAACAAATTCAGAGAGGTATTCCACTTTTAAATCGGGTAAAAATTTCAAAAGTTATGGGATAAGCAGTGCTGGGATCTGGTCACTTTTCTGCAAACCCATTTTTTGCAAATTTTGACAGGTCGGGGGTCATAAAAAATTACAAAATATTGACCAAAAATTCGAAAATAAACCAATAATGCAGCTAGATAGATATTCTAATAACAAAATTCAGAGAGGTATTCCACTTTTAAATCGGGTAAAAATTTCAAAAGTTTGGGCTAAGCAGTGCTGGGATCTGGTCACTTTTCTGGAAACCCATTTTTTGCAAATTTTGACAGGTCGGGGGTCATAAAAAATTACAAAATATCAACCAAAAATTCGAAAATAAACCAATAATGCAGCTAGATAGATATTTAAATAACAAATTCAGAGAGGCATTCCACTTTTAAATCGGGTAAAAATTTCAAAAGTTATGGGTTAAGCAGTGCTGGGATCTGGTCTCTTTTCTGCAAACCCATTTTTTGCAAATTTTGACAGGTCGGGGGTCATAAAAAATTACAAAATATTGACCAAAAATTCGAAAATAAACCAATGATGCAGCTAGATAGATATTTTAATAACAAATTCAGAGAGGCATTCCACTTTTAAATCGGGTAAAAATTTCAAAAGTTTTGGGCTAAGCAGTGCTGGGATCTGGTCACTTTTCTGCAAACCCATTTTTTGCAAATTTTAACAAGTCGGGGGTCATAAAAAACTACAAAATATTGATAAAAAATTCGAAAATAAACCAATAATGCAGCTAGATAGATATTTTAATAACAAACTAAGAGAGGTATTCCACTTTTAAATCGGGTAAAAATTTCAAAAGTTTGGGCTAAGCAGTGCTGGGATCTGGTCACTTTTCTGCAAACCCATTTTTTGCAAATTTTGACAGGTCGGGGGTCATAAAAAATTACAAAATATTGGCCAAAAATTCGAAAATAAATTAATGATGCAGCTAGATAGATATTTAAATAACAAATTCGGAGAGGTATTCCACTTTTAAATCGGGTAAAAATTTCAAAAGTTATGGGCTAAGCAGTGCTGGGATCTGGTCACTTTTCTGCAAACCCATTTTTTGCAAATTTTGACAGGTCGGGGGTCATAAAAAATTACAAAATATTGACCAAAAATTCGAAAATAAACCAATAATGCAGCTAGATAGATATTTTAACAACAAATTCAGAGAGGTATTCCACTTTTAAATCGGGTAAAAATTTCAAAAGTTTGGGCTAAGCAGTGCTGGGATCTTGTCTCTTTTCTGCAAACCCATTTTTTCAAATTTTGACAGGTCGGGGGTCATAAGAAATTACAAAATATTGACCAAAAATTCGAAAATAAACCAATAATGCAGCTAGATAGATATTTAAATAACAAATTCAGAGAGGTATTCCACTTTTAAGTCGGGTAAAAATTTCAAAAGTTTGGGCTAAGCAGTGCTGGGTTCTGGTCACTTTTTTGCAAACCCATTTTTTGCAAATTTTGACAGGTCGGGGGTCATAAAAAATTACAAAATATCAACCAAAAATTCGAAAATAAACCAATAATGCAGCTAGATAGATATTTTAATAACAAATTCAAAGAGGTATTCCACTTTTAAATCGGGTAAAAATTTCAAAAGTTTGGGCTAAGCAGTGCTGGGATCTTGTCACTTTTCTGCAAACCCATTTTTTGCAAATTTTGACAGGTCGGGGGTCATAAAAAATTACAAAATATTGACCAAAAATTCGAAAATAAACCAATAATGCAGCTAGATAGATATTTTAACAACAAATTCAGAGAGGTATTCCACTTTTAAATCGGGTAAAAATTTCAAAAGTTTGGGCTAAGCAGTGCTGGGATCTTGTCACTTTTCTGCAAACCCATTTTTTGCAAATTTTGACAGGTCGGGGGTCATAAAAAATTACAAAATATTGACCAAAAATTCGAAAATAAACCAATAATGCAGCTAGATAGATATTTTAATAACAAATTCAGAGAGGTATTCCACTTTTAAATCGGGTAAAAATTTCAAAAGTTTGGGCTAAGCAGTGCTGGGATCTTGTCTCTTTTCTGCAAACCCATTTTTTGCAAATTTTGACAGGTCGGGGGTCATAAAAAATTACAAAATATTGACCAAAAATTCGAAAATAAACCAATAATGCAGCTAGATAGATATTTTAATAACAAATTCAGAGAGGTATTCCTCTTTTAAATCGGGTAAAAATTTTAAAAGTTGTGGGCTAATCAGTGCTGGGATCTGGTCACTTTTCTGGAAACCCATTTTTTGCAAATTTTGACAGGTCGGGGGTCATAAAAAATTACAAAATATTGACCAAAAATTCGAAAATAAACCAATAATGCAGCTAGATAGATATTCTAATAACAAATTCAGAGAGGTATTCCACTTTTAAATCGGGTAAAAATTTCAAAAGTTATGGGATAATCAGTGCTGGGATCTGGTCACTTTTCTGCAAACCCATTTTTTGCAAATTTTGACAGGTCGGGGGTCATAAAAAACTACAAAATATTGACCAAAAATTCGAAAATAAACCAATGATGCAGCTAAATACATATTTTAAGGGGTTATATACCTTTTTCACCAGAGAAATACATGGTTTTTATTTATTTTTTTTTAGCATGTTACCATTGTTTTATTTATATTCAATAAAAATTTTATCAAAGTACGTGTCCTTAACTTAATTCGTATAAAATTTCGAGTGAAAATTTTGAGTATTGTGGAAGTTATAGTCCTTCCCGCAGAAGTCCTTTTTTCATTAGAGGCTTGCGGTGAGCATGAAAACAAGAAAACGGCTCAACTTAAAAAAAAATGAAAAAAAACTACGTTAGTATATAGTGTTACCTAGTTCGTGAACGAAGGATTTTACGAAAAAAAATTTTTACAGTTACAGTGATTATTTTTTCAAAAAAACCGATTTTTCGAGGTCTAATAATTTAGTTTTTTGCCCCAAAAAAATAGAAAAATTTGTGGAAAAAAAAATTCCTTCGTTCACGAACTAGCTATTGTATCTACAAACAATCCCCCAAAATTTCAAATCGATCGATGTAGTGGTTACCGAGATATCGTGCTCACCGCAATGACCTTTTCTCAAAAATGCGACTCCGAGATAATCGCGTTTAAAGTTTTAGGTGGACATTAGGTAGTCATGTTCACCGTGCGCTATGAACGGCTGTATCTTAGGTTCTAGTGCCCCGATCTCTAAAAAATTTTGCAGAAAAATTGTTGAAAGTATGTACATAAAAAAAAAAATCATAAAATTTTTTTTCGATTTTTTGATTCTGAAAAAGGTATATAACCCCTTAAATCGGGTAAAAATTTCAAAAGTTATGGGCTAAGCAGTGCTGGGATCTGGTCACTTTTCTGCAAACCCATTTTTTGCAAATTTTGACAGGTCGGGGGTCATAAAAAATTACAAAATATTGACCAAAAATTCGAAAATAAACCAATAATGCAGCTAGATAGATATTTTAATAACAAATTCAGAGAGGTATTCCACTTTTAAATCGGGTAAAAATATCAAAAGTTTGGGCTAAGCAGTGCTGGGATCTGGTCACTTTTCTGCAAACCCATTTTTTGCAAATTTTGACAGGTCGGGGGGTCATAAAAAATTACAAAATATTGACCAAAAATTCGAAAATAAACCAATAATGCAGCTAGATAGATATTCGAATAACAAATTCAGAGAGGTATTCCACTTTTAAATCGGGTAAAAATTTCAAAAGTTTGGGCTAAGCAGTGCTGGGATCTGGTCACTTTTCTGCAAACCCATTTTTTGCAAATTTTGACAGGTCGGGGGTCATAAAAAATTACAAAATATTAACCAAAAATTCGAAAATAAACCAATAATGCAGCTAGATAGATATTCGAATAACAATTTCAGAGAGGTATTCCACTTTTAAATCGGGTAAAAATTTCAAAAGTTATGGGATAAGCACTTTTCTGCAAACCCATTTTTTTGCAAATTTTAACAGGGCGGGGGTCATAAAAAACTACAAAATATTGACCAAAAATTCGAAAATAAACCAATAATGCAGCTAGAAAGATATTTTAACAACAAATTCAGAGAGGTATTCCACTTTTAAATCGGGTAAAAATTTCAAAAGTTTGGGCTAAGCAGTGCTGGGATCTGGTCACTTTTCTGCAAACCCATTTTTTGCAAATTTTGACAGGTCGGGGGGTCATAAAAAATTACAAAATATTGACCAAAAATTCGAAAATAAACCAATAATGCAGCTAGATAGATATTCGAATAACAAATTCAAAGAGGTATTCCACTTTTAAATCGGGTAAAAATTTCAAAAGTTTGGGCTAAGCAGTGCTGGGATCTGGTCACTTTTCTGCAAACCCATTTTTTGCAAATTTTGACAGGTCGGGGGTCATAAAAAACTACAAAATATTGACCAAAAATTCGAAAATAAACCAATGATGTAGCCAGAATATCTATTCGAATAACAAATTCAGAGAGGTATTCCACTTTTAAATCGGGTAAAAATTTCAAAAGTTTGGGCTAAGCAGTGCTGGGATCTGGGATCTCACTTTTCTGCAAACCCATTTTTTGCAAATTTTGACAGGTCGGGGGTCATAAAAAATTACAAAATATTGACCAAAAATTCTAAAATAATCCAATAATGCAGCTAGATAGATATTCGAATAACAAATTCAAAGAGGTATTCCACTTTTAAATCGGGTAAAAATTTCAAAAGTTTGGGCTAAGCAGTGCTGGGATCTGGTCACTTTTCTGCAAACCCATTTTTTGCAAATTTTGACAGGTCGGGGGTCATAAAAAACTACAAAATATTGACCAAAAATTCGAAAATAAACCAATAATGCAGCTAGATAGATATTCGAATAACAAATTCAGAGAGGTATTCCACTTTTAAATCGGGTAAAAATTTCAAAAGTTTGGGCTAAGCAGTGCTGGTATCTGGTCACTTTTCTGCAAACCCATTTTTTGCAAATTTTGACAGGTCGGGGGTCATAAAAAATTACAAAATATTGACCAAAAATTCGAAAATAAACCAATAATGCAGCTAGATAGATATTCGAATAACAAATTCAGAGAGGTATTCCACTTTTAAATCGGGTAAAAATTTCAAAAGTTATGGGATAAGCACTTTTCTGCAAACCCATTTTTTTGCAAATTTTAACAGGTCGGGGGTCATAAAAAACTACAAAATATTGACCAAAAATTCGAAAATAAACCAATAATGCAGCTAGAAAGATATTTTAACAACAAATTCAGAGAGGTATTCCACTTTTAAATCGGGTAAAAATTTCAAAAGTTATGGGCTAAGCAGTGCTGGGTTCTGGTCACTTTTCTGCAAACCCATTTTTTTGCAAATTTTGACAGGTCGGGGGACATAAAAAACTACAAAATATTGACCAAAAAATTCGAAAATAAACCAATAATGCAGCTAGATAGATATTCGAATAACAAATTCAGAGAGGTATTCCACTTTTAAGTCGGGGAAAAATTTCAAAAGTTATGGGCTAAGCAGTGCTGGGATCTGGTCACTTTTCTGCAAACCCATTTTTTGCAAATTTTGACAGGTCGGGGGGTCATAAAAAATTACAAAATATTGACAAAAAATTCGAAAATAAACCAATAATGCAGCTAGATAGATATTCGAATAACAAATTCAGAGAGGTATTCCACTTTTAAATCGGGTAAAAATTTCAAAAGTTTGGGCTAAGCAGTGCTGGGATCTGGGATCTCACTTTTCTGCAAACCCATTTTTTGCAAATTTTAACAGGTCGGGGGTCATAAAAAATTACAAAATATTGACCAAAAATTCGAAAATAAACCAATAATGCAGCTAGATAGATATTTTAATAACAAATTCAGAGAGGCATTCCACTTTTAAATCGGGTAAAAATTTCAAAAGTTATGGGCTAAGCAGTGCTGGGTTCTGGTCACTTTTCTGCAAACCCATTTTTTGCAAATTTTGACAGGTCGGGGGTCATAAAAAATTACAAAATATTGACCAAAAATTCGAAAATAAACCAATAATGCAGCTAGATAGATATTTTAACAACAAATTCAGAGAGGTATTCCACTTTTAAATCGGGTAAAAATTTCAAAAGTTTGGGCTAAGCAGTGCTGGGATCTGGTCACTTTTCTGCAAACCCATTTTTTGCAAATTTTGACAGGTCGGGGGTCATAAAAAATTACAAAATATCAACCAAAAATTCGAAAATAAACCAATGATGTAGCTAGATAGATATTTTAATAACAAATTCAGAGAGGTATTCCACATTTAAATCGGGTAAAAATTTCAAAAGTTATGGGCTAAGCAGTGCTGGGATCTGGTCACTTTTCTGCAAACCCATTTTTTGCAAATTTTGACAGGTCGGGGGTCATAAAAAATTACAAAATATTGACCAAAAATTCGAAAATAAACCAATAATGCAGCTAGATAGATATTTTAATAACAAATTCAGAGAGGTATTCCACTTTTAAATCGGGTAAAAATATCAAAAGTTTGGGCTAAGCAGTGCTGGGATCTGGTCACTTTTCTGCAAACCCATTTTTTGCAAATTTTGACAGGTCGGGGGTCATAAAAAATTACAAAATATTGACCAAAAATTCGAAAATAAACCAATAATGCAGCTAGATAGATATTCGAATAACAAATTCAGAGAGGTATTCCACTTTTAAATCGGGTAAAAATTTCAAAAGTTTGGGCTAAGCAGTGCTGGGATCTGGTCACTTTTCTGCAAACCCATTTTTTGCAAATTTTGACAGGTCGGGGGTCATAAAAAACTACAAAATATTGACCAAAAATTCGAAAATAAACCAATAATGCAGCTAGATAGATATTCGAATAACAAATTCAGAGAGGTATTCCACTTTTAAATCGGGTAAAAATTTCAAAAGTTTGGGCTTAGCAGTGCTGGGATCTGGTCACTTTTCTGCAAACCCATTTTTTGCAAATTTTGACAGGTCGGGGGTCATAAAAAATTACAAAATATTGACCAAAAATTCGAAAATAAACCAATAATGCAGCTAGATAGATATTTTAATAACAAATTCAGAGAGGTATTCCACTTTTAAATCGGGTAAAAATTTCAAAAGTTTGGGCTAAGCAGTGCTGGGATCTGGTCACTTTTCTGCAAACCCATTTTTTGCAAATTTTGACAGGTCGGGGGTCATAAAAAATTACAAAATATCAACCAAAAATTCGAAAATAAACCAATGATGTAGCTAGATAGATATTTTAATAACAAATTCAGAGAGGTATTCCACATTTAAATCGGGTAAAAATTTCAAAAGTTATGGGCTAAGCAGTGCTGGGATCTGGTCACTTTTCTGCAAACCCATTTTTTGCAAATTTTGACAGGTCGGGGGTCATAAAAAATTACAAAATATTGACCAAAAATTCGAAAATAAACCAATAATGCAGCTAGATAGATATTTTAATAACAAATTCAGAGAGGTATTCCACTTTTAAATCGGGTAAAAATATCAAAAGTTTGGGCTAAGCAGTGCTGGGATCTGGTCACTTTTCTGCAAACCCATTTTTTGCAAATTTTGACAGGTCGGGGGTCATAAAAAATTACAAAATATTGACCAAAAATTCGAAAATAAACCAATAATGCAGCTAGATAGATATTCGAATAACAAATTCAGAGAGGTATTCCACTTTTAAATCGGGTAAAAATTTCAAAAGTTTGGGCTAAGCAGTGCTGGGATCTGGTCACTTTTCTGCAAACCCATTTTTTGCAAATTTTGACAGGTCGGGGGTCATAAAAAACTACAAAATATTGACCAAAAATTCGAAAATAAACCAATAATGCAGCTAGATAGATATTCGAATAACAAATTCAGAGAGGTATTCCACTTTTAAATCGGGTAAAAATTTCAAAAGTTTGGGCTTAGCAGTGCTGGGATCTGGTCACTTTTCTGCAAACCCATTTTTTGCAAATTTTGACAGGTCGGGGGTCATAAAAAATTACAAAATATTGACCAAAAATTCGAAAATAAACCAATAATGCAGCTAGATAGATATTTTAATAACAAATTCAGAGAGGTATTCCACTTTTAAATCGGGTAAAAATTTCAAAAGTTTGGGCTAAGCAGTGCTGGGATCTGGTCACTTTTCTGCAAACCCATTTTTTGCAAATTTTGACAGGTCGGGGGTCATAAAAAATTACAAAATATCAACCAAAAATTCGAAAATAAACCAATGATGTAGCTAGATAGATATTTTAATAACAAATTCAGAGAGGTATTCCACATTTAAATCGGGTAAAAATTTCAAAAGTTATGGGCTAAGCAGTGCTGGGATCTGGTCACTTTTCTGCAAACCCATTTTTTGCAAATTTTGACAGGTCGGGGGTCATAAAAAATTACAAAATATTGACCAAAAATTCGAAAATAAACCAATAATGCAGCTAGATAGATATTTTAATAACAAATTCAGAGAGGTATTCCACTTTTAAATCGGGTAAAAATATCAAAAGTTTGGGCTAAGCAGTGCTGGGATCTGGTCACTTTTCTGCAAACCCATTTTTTGCAAATTTTGACAGGTCGGGGGTCATAAAAAATTACAAAATATTGACCAAAAATTCGAAAATAAACCAATAATGCAGCTAGATAGATATTCGAATAACAAATTCAGAGAGGTATTCCACTTTTAAATCGGGTAAAAATTTCAAAAGTTTGGGCTAAGCAGTGCTGGGATCTGGTCCCTTTTCTGCAAACCCATTTTTTGCAAATTTTGACAGGTCGGGGGTCATAAAAAACTACAAAATATTGACCAAAAATTCGAAAATAAACCAATAATGCAGCTAGATAGATATTCGAATAACAAATTCAGAGAGGTATTCCACTTTTAAATCGGGTAAAAATTTCAAAAGTTTGGGCTAAGCAGTGCTGGGATCTGGTCACTTTTCTGCAAACCCATTTTTTGCAAATTTTGACAGGTCGGGGGTCATAAAAAATTACAAAATATTGACCAAAAATTCGAAAATAAACCAATAATGCAGCTAGATAGATATTTTAACAACAAATTCAGAGAGGTATTCCACTTTTAAATCGGGTAAAAATTTCAAAAGTTTGGGCTAAGCAGTGCTGGGATCTGGTCACTTTTCTGCAAACCCATTTTTTGCAAATTTTGACAGGTCGGGGGTCATAAAAAATTACAAAATATTGACCAAAAATTCGAAAATAAACCAATAATGCAGCTAGATAGATATTCGAATAACAAATTCAGAGAGGTATTCCACTTTTAAATCGGGTAAAAATTTCAAAAGTTTGGGCTAAGCAGTGCTGGGATCTGGTCCCTTTTCTGCAAACCCATTTTTTGCAAATTTTGACAGGTCGGGGGTCATAAAAAACTACAAAATATTGACCAAAAATTCGAAAATAAACCAATAATGCAGCTAGATAGATATTCGAATAACAAATTCAGAGAGGTATTCCACTTTTAAATCGGGTAAAAATTTCAAAAGTTTGGGCTAAGCAGTGCTGGGATCTGGTCACTTTTCTGCAAACCCATTTTTTGCAAATTTTGACAGGTCGGGGGTCATAAAAAATTACAAAATATTGACCAAAAATTCGAAAATAAACCAATAATGCAGCTAGATAGATATTTTAACAACAAATTCAGAGAGGTATTCCACTTTTAAATCGGGTAAAAATTTCAAAAGTTTGGGCTAAGCAGTGCTGGGATCTGGTCACTTTTCTGCAAACCCATTTTTTGCAAATTTTGACAGGTCGGGGGTCATAAAAAATTACAAAATATTGACCAAAAATTCGAAAATAAACCAATAATGCAGCTAGATAGATATTTTAACAACAAATTCAGAGAGGTATTCCACTTTTAAATCGGGTAAAAATTTCAAAAGTTTGGGCTAAGCAGTGCTGGGATCTGGTCACTTTTCTGCAAACCCATTTTTTGCAAATTTTGACAGGTCGGGGGTCATAAAAAACTACAAAATATTGACCAAAAATTTGAAAATAAACCAATAATGCAGCTAGATAGATATTCGAATAACAAATTCAGAGAGGTATTCCACTTTTAAATCGGGTAAAAATTTCAAAAGTTTGGGCTAAGCAGTGCTGGGATCTGGTCACTTTTCTGCAAACCCATTTTTTGCAAATTTTGACAGGTCGGGGGTCATAAAAAATTACAAAATATTGACCAAAAATTCGAAAATAAACCAATAATGCAGCTAGATAGATATTCGAATAACAAATTCAGAGAGGTATTCCACTTTTAAATCGGGTAAAAATTTCAAAAGTTATGGGATCTGGTCACTTTTCTGCAAACCCATTTTTTTGCAAATTTTGACAGGTCGGGGGTCATAAAAAACTACAAAATATTGACCAAAAATTCGAAAATAAACCAATAATGCAGCTAGATAGATACTCGAATAACAAATTCAGAGAGGTATTCCACTTTTAAATCGGGTAAAAATTTCAAAAGTTTGGGCTAAGCAGTACTGGGATCTGGTCACTTTTCTGCAAACCCATTTTTTGCAAATTTTGACAGGTCGGGGGTCATAAAAAACTACAAAATATTGACCAAAAATTCGAAAATAAACCAATAATGCAGCTAGATAGATATTCGAATAACAAATTCAGAGAGGTATTCCACTTTTAAATCGGGTAAAAATTTCAAAAGTTTGGGCTAAGCAGTGCTGGGATCTGGTCACTTTTCTGCAAACCCATTTTTTGCAAATTTTGACAGGTCGGGGGTCATAAAAAATTACAAAATATTGACCAAAAATTCGAAAATAAACCAATAATGCAGCTAGATAGATATTCGAATAACAAATTCAGAGAGGTATTCCACTTTTAAATCGGGTAAAAATTTCAAAAGTTTGGGCTAAGCAGTGCTGGGATCTGGGATCTCACTTTTCTGCAAACCCATTTTTTGCAAATTTTGACAGGTCGGGGGTCATAAAAAATGACGAAACATTGACCAAAAATTCGAAAATAAACCAATAATGCAGCTAGATAGATATTCGAATAACAAATTCAGAGAGGTATTCCACTTTTAAATCGGGTAAAAATTTCAAAAGTTTGGGCTAAGCAGTGCTGGGATCTGGTCACTTTTCTGCAAACCCATTTTTTGCAAATTTTGACAGGTCGGGGGTCATAAAAAATTACAAAATATTGACCAAAAATTCGAAAATAAACCAATAATGCAGCTAGATTGATATTTTAACAACAAATTCAGAGAGGTATTCCACTTTTAAATCGGGTAAAAATTTCAAAAGTTTGGGCTAAGCAGTGCTGGGATCTGGTCACTTTTCTGCAAACCCATTTTTTGCAAATTTTGACAGGTCGGGGGTCATAAAAAATGACGAAACATTGACCAAAAATTCGAAAATAAACCAATAATGCAGCTAGATAGATATTCGAATAACAAATTCAGAGAGGTATTCCACTTTTAAATCGGGTAAAAATTTCAAAAGTTTGGGCTAAGCAGTGCTGGGATCTGGTCACTTTTCTGCAAACCCATTTTTTGCAAATTTTGACAGGTCGGGGGTCATAAAAAATTACAAAATATTGACCAAAAATTCGAAAATAAACCAATAATGCAGCTAGATAGATATTTTAACAACAAATTCAGAGAGGTATTCCACTTTTAAATCGGGTAAAAATTTCAAAAGTTTGGGCTAAGCAGTGCTGGGATCTGGGATCTCACTTTTCTGCAAACCCATTTTTTGCAAATTTTGACAGGTCGGGGGTCATAAAAAATGACGAAACATTGACCAAAAATTCGAAAATAAACCAATAATGCAGCTAGATAGATATTCGAATAACAAATTCAGCGAGGTATTCCACTTTTAAATCGGGTAAAAATTTCAAAAGTTTGGGCTAAGCAGTGCTGGGATCTGGTCACTTTTCTGCAAACCCATTTTTTGCAAATTTTGACAGGTCGGGGGTCATAAAAAATTACAAAATATTGACCAAAAATTCGAAAATAAACCAATAATGCAGCTAGATTGATATTTTAACAACAAATTCAGAGAGGTATTCCACTTTTAAATCGGGTAAAAATTTCAAAAGTTTGGGCTAAGCAGTGCTGGGATCTGGTCACTTTTCTGCAAACCCATTTTTTGCAAATTTTGACAGGTCGGGGGTCATAAAAAATGACGAAACATTGACCAAAAATTCGAAAATAAACCAATAATGCAGCTAGATAGATATTCGAATAACAAATTCAGAGAGGTATTCCACTTTTAAATCGGGTAAAAATTTCAAAAGTTTGGGCTAAGCAGTGCTGGGATCTGGTCACTTTTCTGCAAACCCATTTTTTGCAAATTTTGACAGGTCGGGGGTCATAAAAAATTACAAAATATTGACCAAAAATTCGAAAATAAACCAATAATGCAGCTAGATTGATATTTTAACAACAAATTCAGAGAGGTATTCCACTTTTAAATCGGGTAAAAATTTCAAAAGTTTGGGCTAAGCAGTGCTGGGATCTGGTCACTTTTCTGCAAACCCATTTTTTGCAAATTTTGACAGGTCGGGGGTCATAAAAAATTACGAAATATTGACCAAAAATTCGAAAATAAACCAATAATGCAGCTAGATAGATATTCGAATAACAAATTCAGAGAGGTATTCCACTTTTAAATCGGGTAAAAATTTCAAAAAGTTTGGGCTAAGCAGTGCTGGGATCTGGTCACTTTTCTGCAAACCCATTTTTTGCAAATTTTGACAGGTCGGGGGTCATAAAAAATTACAAAATATTGACCAAAAATTCGAAAATAAACCAATAATGCAGCTAGATAGATATTTTAACAACAAATTCAGAGAGGTATTCCACTTTTAAATCGGGTAAAAATTTCAAAAGTTTGGGCTAAGCAGTGCTGGGATCTGGGATCTCACTTTTCTGCAAACCCATTTTTTGCAAATTTTGACAGGTCGGGGGTCATAAAAAATGACGAAACATTGACCAAAAATTCGAAAATAAACCAATAATGCAGCTAGATAGATATTCGAATAACAAATTCAGCGAGGTATTCCACTTTTAAATCGGGTAAAAATTTCAAAAGTTTGGGCTAAGCAGTGCTGGGTTCTGGTCACTTTTCTGCAAACCCATTTTTTGCAAATTTTGACAGGTCGGGGGTCATCAAAAATTACAAAATATTGACCAAAAATTCGAAAATAAACCAATAATGCAGCTAGATAGATATTCGAATAACAAATTCAGAGAGGTATTCCACTTTTAAATCGGGTAAAAATTTCAAAAAATTGGGCTAAGCAGTGCTGGGATCTGGTCACTTTTCTGCAAACCCATTTTTTGCAAATTTTGACAGGTCGGGGGTCATAAAAAATTACAAAATATTGACCAAAAATTCGAAAATAAACCAATAATGCAGCTAGATAGATATTTTAATAACAAATTCAGAGAGGTATTCCACTTTTAAATCGGGTAAAAATTTCAAAAGTTTGGGCTAAGCAGTGCTGGGATCTGGTCACTTTTCTGCAAACCCATTTTTTGCAAATTTTGACAGGTCGGGGGTCATAAAAAATTACAAAATATTGACCAAAAATTCGAAAATAAACCAATAATGCAGCTAGATAGATATTTTAACAACAAATTCAGAGAGGTATTCCACTTTTAAATCGGGTAAAAATTTCAAAAGTTTGGGCTAAGCAGTGCTGGGATCTGGGATCTCACTTTTCTGCAAACCCATTTTTTGCAAATTTTGACAGGTCGGGGGTCATAAAAAATGACGAAACATTGACCAAAAATTCGAAAATAAACCAATAATGCAGCTAGATAGATATTCGAATAACAAATTCAGCGAGGTATTCCACTTTTAAATCGGGTAAAAATTTCAAAAGTTTGGGCTAAGCAGTGCTGGGTTCTGGTCACTTTTCTGCAAACCCATTTTTTGCAAATTTTGACAGGTCGGGGGTCATCAAAAATTACAAAATATTGACCAAAAATTCGAAAATAAACCAATAATGCAGCTAGATAGATATTCGAATAACAAATTCAGAGAGGTATTCCACTTTTAAATCGGGTAAAAATTTCAAAAAATTGGGCTAAGCAGTGCTGGGATCTGGTCACTTTTCTGCAAACCCATTTTTTGCAAATTTTGACAGGTCGGGGGTCATAAAAAATTACAAAATATTGACAAAAAATTCGAAAATAAACCAATAATGCAGCTAGATAGATATTTTAATAACAAATTCAGAGAGGTATTCCACTTTTTAAATCGGGTAAAAATTTCAAAAGTTTGGGCTAAGCAGTGCTGGGATCTGGTCACTTTTCTGCAAACCCATTTTTTGCAAATTTTGACAGGTCGGGGGTCATAAAAAACTACAAAATATTGACCAAAAATTTGAAAATAAACCAATAATGCAGCTAGATAGATATTCGAATAACAAATTCAGAGAGGTATTCCACTTTTAAATCGGGTAAAAATTTCAAAAGTTTGGGCTAAGCAGTGCTGGGATCTGGTCACTTTTCTGCAAACCCATTTTTTGCAAATTTTGACAGGTCGGGGGTCATAAAAAATGACGAAACATTGACCAAAAATTCGAAAATAAACCAATGATGTAGCTAGATAGATATTTTAATAACAAATTCAGAGAGGCATTCCACTTTTAAATCGGGTAAAAATTTCAAAAGTTATGGGCTAAGCAGTGCTGGGTTCTGGTCACTTTTCTGCAAACCCATTTTTTGCAAATTTTGACAGGTCGGGGGTCATAAAAAATTACAAAATATTGACCAAAAATTCGAAAATAAACCAATAATGCAGCTAGATAGATATTCGAATAACAAATTCAGAGAGGTATTCCACTTTTAAATCGGGTAAAAATTTCAAAAGTTTGGGCTAAGCAGTGCTGGGATCTGGTCACTTTTCTGCAAACCCATTTTTTGCAAATTTTGACAGGTCGGGGGTCATAAAAAATTACAAAATATTGACCAAAAATTCGAAAATAAACCAATAATGCAGCTAGATAGATATTTTAACAACAAATTCAGAGATGTATTCCACTTTTAAATCAGGTAAAAATTTCAAAAGTTTGGGCTAAGCAGTGCTGGGATCTGGTCACTTTTCTGCAAGCCCATTTTTTGCAAATTTTGACAGGTCGGGGGTCATAAAAAATTACAAAATATTGACCAAAAATTCGAAAATAAACCAATAATGCAGCTAGATAGATATTTTAATAACAAATTCAGAGAGGTATTCCACTTTTAAATCGGGTAAAAATTTCAAAAGTTTGGGCTAAGCAGTGCTGGGATCTGGTCACTTTTCTGCAAACCCATTTTTTGCAAATTTTGACAGGTCGGGGGTCATAAAAAATGACGAAACATTGACCAAAAATTCGAAAATAAACCAATGATGTAGCTAGATAGATATTTTAATAACAAATTCAGAGAGGCATTCCACTTTTAAATCGGGTAAACATTTCAAAAGTTATGGGCTAAGCAGTGCTGGGTTCTGGTCACTTTTCTGCAAACCCATTTTTTGCAAATTTTGACAGGTCGGGGGTCATCAAAAATTACAAAATATTGACCAAAAATTCGAAAATAAACCAATAATGCAGCTAGATAGATATTCGAATAACAAATTCAGAGAGGTATTCCACTTTTAAATCGGGTAAAAATTTCAAAAGTTTGGGCTAAGCAGTGCTGGGATCTGGTCACTTTTCTGCAAACCCATTTTTTGCAAATTTTGACATGTCGGGGGTCATAAAAAACTACAAAATATTGACCAAAAATTCGAAAATAAACCAATAATGCAGCTAGATAGATATTCGAATAACAAATTCAGAGAGGTATTCCACTTTTAAATCGGGTAAAAATTTCAAAAGTTTGGGCTAAGCAGTGCTGGAATCTGGTCACTTTTCTGCAAACCCATTTTTTGCAAATTTTAACAGTTCGGGGATCATAAAAAATTACAAAATATTGACCAAAAATTCGAAAATAAACCAATGATGTAGCTAGATAGATATTTTAATAACAAATTCAGAGAGGTATTCCACTTTTAAATCGGGTAAAAATTTCAAAAGTTATGGGCTAAGCAGTGCTGGGTTCTGGTCACTTTTCTGCAAACCCATTTTTTGCAAATTTTGACAGGTCGGGGGTCATAAAAAATTACAAAATATTGACCAAAAATTCGAAAATAAACCAATAATGCAGCTAGATAGATATTCGAATAACAAATTCAGAGAGGTATTCCACTTTTAAATCGGGTAAAAATTTCAAAAGTTATGGGCTAAGCAGTGCTGGGTTCTGGTCACTTTTCTGCGAACCCATTTTTTGAAAATTTTGACAGGTCGGGGGTCATAAAAAATTACAAAATATTGACCAAAAATTCGAAAATAAACCAATAATGCAGCTAGATAGATATTCGAATAACAAATTCAGAGAGGTATTCCACTTTTAAATCGGGTAAAAATTTCAAAAGTTATGGGCTAAGCAGTGCTGGGATCTGGTCACTTTTCTGCAAACCCATTTTTTGCAAATTTTGACAGGTCGGGGGTCATAAAAAATGACGAAACATTGACCAAAAATTCGAAAATAAACCAATGATGTAGCTAGATAGATATTTTAATAACAAATTCAGAGAGGCATTCCACTTTTAAATCGGGTAAAAATTTCAAAAGTTATGGGATAAGCAGTGCTGGGATCTGGTCACTTTTCTGCAAACCCATTTTTTTGCAAATTTTGACAGGTCGGGGGTCATAAAAAACTACAAAATATTGACCAAAAATTCGAAAATAAACCAATAATGCAGCTAGAAAGATATTTTAACAACAAATTCAGAGAGGTATTCCACTTTTAAATCGGGTAAAAATTTCAAAAGTTATGGGCTAAGCAGTGCTGGGATCTGGTCACTTTTCTGCAAACCCATTTTTTGCAAATTTTGACAGGTCGGGGGTCATAAAAAACTACAAAATATTGTCCAAAAATTCGAAAATAAACCAATGATGTAGCTAGATAGATATTTTAATAACAAATTCAGAGAGGCATTCCACTTTTAAATCGGGTAAAAATTTCAAAAGTTATGGGATAAGCAGTGCTGGGATCTGGTCACTTTTCTGCAAACCCATTTTTTTTGCAAATTTTGACAGGTCGGGGGTCATAAAAAACTACAAAATATTGACCAAAAATTCGAAAATAAACCAATAATGCAGCTAGAAAGATATTTTAACAACAAATTCAGAGAGGTATTCCACTTTTAAATCGGGTAAAAATTTCAAAAGTTATGGGCTAAGCAGTGCTGGGATCTGGTCACTTTTCTGCAAACCCATTTTTTGCAAATTTTGACAGGTCGGGGGTCATAAAAAAGTACAAAATATTGTCCAAAAATTCGAAAATAAACCAATAATGCAGCTAGATAGATATTTTAACAACAAATTCAGAGAGGTATTCCACTTTTAAGTCGGGTAAAAATTTCAAAAGTTATGGGCTAAGCAGTGCTGGGTTCTGGTCACTTTTCTGCAAACCCATTTTTTGCAAATTTTGACAGGTCGGGGGTCATAAAAAACTACAAAATATTGACCAAAAATTCGAAAATAAACCAATAATGCAGCTAGAAAGATATTTTAACAACAAATTCAGAGAGGTATTCCACTTTTAAATCGGGTAAAAATTTCAAAAGTTATGGGCTAAGCAGTGCTGGGATCTGGTCACTTTTCTGCAAACCCATTTTTTGCAAATTTTGACAGGTCGGGGGTCATAAAAAACTACAAAATATTGACCAAAAATTCGAAAATAAACCAATAATGCAGCTAGATAGATATTCGAATAACAAATTCAGAGAGGTATTCCACTTTTAAATCGGGTAAAAATTTCAAAAGTTTGGGCTAAGCAGTGCTGGGATCTGGTCACTTTTCTGCAAGCCCATTTTTTGCAAATTTTGACAGGTCGGGGGTCATAAAAAACTACAAAATATTGACCAAAAATTCGAAAATAAACCAATAATGCAGCTAGATAGATATTTTAATAACAAATTCAGAGAGGTATTCCACTTTTAAATCGGGTAAAAATTTCAAAAGTTTGGGCTAAGCAGTGCTGGGATCTGGTCACTTTTCTGCAAACCCATTTTTTGCAAATTTTGACAGGTCGGGGGTCATAAAAAACTACAAAATATTGACCAAAAATTCGAAAATAAACCAATAATGCAGCTAGATAGATATTCGAATAACAAATTCAGAGAGGTATTCCACTTTTAAATCGGGTAAAAATTTCAAAAGGTTTGGGATAAGCAGTGCTGGGATCTGGTCACTTTTCTGCAAACCCATTTTTTGCAAATTTTAACAAGTCGGGGGTCATAAAAAACTACAAAATATTGACCAAAAATTCGAAAATAAACCAATAATGCAGCTAGATAGATATTTTAATAACAAATTCAGAGAGATATTCCACTTTTAAATCGGGTAAAAATTTCAAAAGTTTGGGCTAAGCAGTGCTGGGATCTGGTCACTTTTCTGCAAACCCATTTTTTGCAAATTTTGACAGGTCGGGGGTCATAAAAAACTACAAAATATTGACCAAAAATTCGAAAATAAACCAATAATGCAGCTAGATAGATATTCGAATAACAAATTCAGAGAGGTATTCCACTTTTAAATCGGGTAAAAATTTCAAAAGTTTGGGCTAAGCAGTGCTGGGATCTTGTCACTTTTCTGCAAACCCATTTTTTGCAAATTTTGACAGGTCGGGGGTCATAAAAAATTACAAAATATCAACCAAAAATTAGAAAATAAACCAATAATGCAGCTAGATAGATATTTTAACAACAAATTCAGAGAGGTATTCCACTTTTAAATCGGTTAAAAATTTCAAAAGTTTGGGCTAAGCAGTGCTGGGATCTTGTCACTTTTCTGCAAACCCATTTTTTGCAAATTTTGACAGGTCGGGGGTCATAAAAAATTACAAAATATTGACCAAAAATTCGAAAATAAACCAATAATGCAGCTAGATAGATATTCGAATAACAAATTCAGAGAGGTATTCCACTTTTAAATCGGGTAAAAATTTCAAAAGTTTGGGCTAAGCAGTGCTGGGATCTGGTCACTTTTCTGCAAACCCATTTTTTGCAAATTTTAACAAGTCGGGGGTCATAAAAAACTACAAAATATTGACCAAAAATTCGAAAATAAACCAATAATGCAGCTAGATAGATATTTTAATAACAAATTCAGAGAGGTATTCCACTTTTAAATCGGGTAAAAATTTCAAAAGTTATGGGCTAAGCAGTGCTGGGTTCTGGTCACTTTTCTGCGAACCCATTTTTTGAAAATTTTGACAGGTCGGGGGTCATAAAAAATTACAAAATATTGACCAAAAATTCGAAAATAAACCAATAATGCAGCTAGATAGATATTCGAATAACAAATTCAGAGAGGTATTCCACTTTTAAATCGGGTAAAAATTTCAAAAGTTATGGGCTAAGCAGTGCTGGGATCTGGTCACTTTTCTGCAAACCCATTTTTTGCAAATTTTGACAGGTCGGGGGTCATAAAAAATTACAAAATATTGACCAAAAATTCGAAAATAAACCAATAATGCAGCTAGATAGATATTTTAATAGCAAATTCAGAGAGGTATTCCACTTTTAAATCGGGTAAAAATTTCAAAAGGTTTGGGATAAGCAGTGCTGGGATCTGGTCACTTTTCTGCAAACCCATTTTTTGCAAATTTTAACAAGTCGGGGGTCATAAAAAACTACAAAATATTGACCAAAAATTCGAAAATAAACCAATAATGCAGCTAGATAAATATTCGAGTAACAAATTCAGAGAGGTATTCCACTTTTAAATCGGGTAAAAATTTCAAAAGTTTGGGCTAAGCAGTGCTGGGATCTGGTCACTTTTCTGCAAACCCATTTTTTGCAAATTTTGACAGGTCGGGGGTCAATAATGCAGCTAGATAGATATTCGAATAACAAATTCAGAGAGGTATTCCACTTTTAAATCGGGTAAAAATTTCAAAAGTTTGGGCTAAGCAGTGCTGGGATCTGGTCACTTTTCTGCAAACCCATTTTTTGCAAATTTTGACAGGTCGGGGGTCATAAAAAACTACAAAATATTGACCAAAAATTCGAAAATAAACCAATAATGCAGCTAGATAGATATTTTAATAACAAATTCAGAGAGGTATTCCACTTTTAAATCGGGTAAAAATTTCAAAAGTTTGGGCTAAGCAGTGCTGGGATCTGGTCACTTTTCTGCAAACCCATTTTTTGCAAATTTTGACAGGTCGGGGGTCATAAAAAACTACAAAATATTGACCAAAAATTCGAAAATAAACCAATAATGCAGCTAGATAGATATTCGAATAACAAATTCAGAGAGGTATTCCACTTTTAAATCGGGTAAAAATTTCAAAAGGTTTGGGATAAGCAGTGCTGGGATCTGGTCACTTTTCTGCAAACCCATTTTTTGCAAATTTTAACAAGTCGGGGGTCATAAAAAACTACAAAATATTGACCAAAAATTCGAAAATAAACCAATAATGCAGCTAGATAGATATTTTAATAACAAATTCAGAGAGATATTCCACTTTTAAATCGGGTAAAAATTTCAAAAGTTTGGGCTAAGCAGTGCTGGGATCTGGTCACTTTTCTGCAAACCCATTTTTTGCAAATTTTGACAGGTCGGGGGTCATAAAAAACTACAAAATATTGACCAAAAATTCGAAAATAAACCAATAATGCAGCTAGATAGATATTCGAATAACAAATTCAGAGAGGTATTCCACTTTTAAATCGGGTAAAAATTTCAAAAGTTTGGGCTAAGCAGTGCTGGGATCTTGTCACTTTTCTGCAAACCCATTTTTTGCAAATTTTGACAGGTCGGGGGTCATAAAAAATTACAAAATATCAACCAAAAATTAGAAAATAAACCAATAATGCAGCTAGATAGATATTTTAACAACAAATTCAGAGAGGTATTCCACTTTTAAATCGGTTAAAAATTTCAAAAGTTTGGGCTAAGCAGTGCTGGGATCTTGTCACTTTTCTGCAAACCCATTTTTTGCAAATTTTGACAGGTCGGGGGTCATAAAAAATTACAAAATATTGACCAAAAATTCGAAAATAAACCAATAATGCAGCTAGATAGATATTTTAATAGCAAATTCAGAGAGGTATTCCACTTTTAAATCGGGTAAAAATTTCAAAAGGTTTGGGATAAGCAGTGCTGGGATCTGGTCACTTTTCTGCAAACCCATTTTTTGCAAATTTTAACAAGTCGGGGGTCATAAAAAACTACAAAATATTGACCAAAAATTCGAAAATAAACCAATAATGCAGCTAGATAGATATTTTAATAACAAATTCAGAGAGATATTCCACTTTTAAATCGGGTAAAAATTTCAAAAGTTTGGGCTAAGCAGTGCTGGGATCTGGTCACTTTTCTGCAAACCCATTTTTTGCAAATTTTGACAGGTCGGGGGTCATAAAAAACTACAAAATATTGACCAAAAATTCGAAAATAAACCAATAATGCAGCTAGATAGATATTCGAATAACAAATTCAGAGAGGTATTCCACTTTTAAATCGGGTAAAAATTTCAAAAGTTTGGGCTAAGCAGTGCTGGGATCTTGTCACTTTTCTGCAAACCCATTTTTTGCAAATTTTGACAGGTCGGGGGTCATAAAAAATTACAAAATATCAACCAAAAATTAGAAAATAAACCAATAATGCAGCTAGATAGATATTTTAACAACAAATTCAGAGAGGTATTCCACTTTTAAATCGGTTAAAAATTTCAAAAGTTTGGGCTAAGCAGTGCTGGGATCTTGTCACTTTTCTGCAAACCCATTTTTTGCAAATTTTGACAGGTCGGGGGTCATAAAAAATTACAAAATATTGACCAAAAATTCGAAAAATAAACCAATAATGCAGCTAGATAGATATTTTAACAACAAATTCAGAGAGGTATTCCACTTTTAAATCGGGTAAAAATTTCAAAAGGTTTGGGATAAGCAGTGCTGGGATCTGGTCACTTTTCTGCAAACCCATTTTTTGCAAATTTTAACAAGTCGGGGGTCATAAAAAACTACAAAATATTGACCAAAAATTCGAAAATAAACCAATAATGCAACTAGATAGATATTCGAATAACAAATTCAGAGAGGTATTCCACTTTTAAATCGGGTAAAAATTTCAAAAGTTATGGGCTAAGCAGTGCTGGGTTCTGGTCACTTTTCTGCGAACCCATTTTTTGCAAATTTTGACAGGTCGGGGGTCATAAAAAATTACAAAATATTGACCAAAAATTCGAAAATAAACCAATAATGCAGCTAGATAGATATTTTAATAACAAATTCAGAGAGGTATTCCACTTTTAAATCGGGTAAAAATTTCAAAAGTTATGGGCTAAGCAGTGCTGGGATCTGGTCACTTTTCTGCAAACCCATTTTTTGCAAATTTTGACAGGTCGGGGGTCATAAAAAATTACAAAATATTGACCAAAAATTCGAAAATAAACCAATAATGCAGCTAGATAGATATTTTAATAGCAAATTCAGAGAGGTATTCCACTTTTAAATCGGGTAAAAATTTCAAAAGGTTTGGGCTAAGCAGTGCTGGGATCTGGTCACTTTTCTGCAAACCCATTTTTTGCAAATTTTAACAAGTCGGGGGTCATAAAAAACTACAAAATATTGACCAAAAATTCGAAAATAAACCAATAATGCAGCTAGATAGATATTCGAGTAACAAATTCAGAGAGGTATTCCACTTTTAAATCGGGTAAAAATTTCAAAAGTTTGGGCTAAGCAGTGCTGGGATCTGGTCACTTTTCTGCAAACCCATTTTTTGCAAATTTTGACAGGTCGGGGGTCATAAAAAATTACAAAATATTGACCAAAAATTCGAAAATAAACCAATAATGTAGCTAGATAGATATTCGAATAACAAATTCAGAGAGGTATTCCACTTTTAAATCGGGTAAAAATTTCAAAAGTTATGGGCTAAGCAGTGCTGGGATCTGGTCACTTTTCTGCAAACCCATTTTTTGCAAATTTTGACAGGTCGGGGGTCATAAAAAATGACGAAAACATTGACCAAAAATTCGAAAATAAACCAATGATGCAGCTAGATAGATATTTTAACAACAAATTCAGAGAGGCATTCCACTTTTAAATCGGGTAAAAATTTCAAAAGTTATGGGCTAAGCAGTGCTGGGATCTGGTCACTTTTCTGCAAACCCATTTTTTTGCAAATTTTGACAGGTCGGGGGTCATAAAAAATTACAAAATATTGACCAAAAATTCGAAAATAAACCAATAATGCAGCTAGATAGATATTCGAATAACAAATTCAGAGAGGTATTCCACTTTTAAATCGGGTAAAAATTTCAAAAGTTTGGGCTAAGCAGTGCTGGGATCTGGTCACTTTTCTGCAAACCCATTTTTTGCAAATTTTGACAGGTCGGGGGTCATAAAAAATTACAAAACATTGACCAAAAATTCGAAAATAAACCAATAATGTAGCTAGATAGATATTTTAATAACAAATTCAGAGAGGCATTCCACTTTTAAATCGGGTAAAAATTTCAAAAGTTATGGGCTAAGCAGTGCTGGGTTCTGGTCACTTTTCTGCAAACCCATTTTTTGCAAATTTTAACAGGTCGGGGGTCATAAAAAATTACAAAATATTGACCAAAAATTCGAAAATAAACCAATAATGCAGCTAGATAGATATTTTAACAACAAATTCAGAGAGGTATTCCACTTTTAAATCGGGTAAAAATTTCAAAAGTTTGGGCTAAGCAGTGCTGGGATCTGGTCACTTTTCTGCAAACCCATTTTTTGCAAATTTTGACAGGTCGGGGGTCATAAAAAACTACAAAATATTGACCAAAAATTCGAAAATAAACCAATAATGCAGCTAGATAGATATTTTAACAACAAATTCAGAGAGGTATTCCACTTTTAAATCGGGTAAAAATTTCAAAAGTTTGGGCTAAGCAGTGCTGGGATCTGGTCACTTTTCTGCAAACCCATTTTTTGCAAATTTTGACAGGTCGGGGGTCATAAAAAATGACGAAACATTGACCAAAAATTCGAAAATAAACCAATGATGTAGCTAGATAGATATTTTAATAACAAATTCAGAGAGGCATTCCACTTTTAAATCGGGTAAAAATTTCAAAAGTTATGGGCTAAGCAGTGCTGGGTTCTGGTCACTTTTCTGCAAACCCATTTTTTGCAAATTTTGACAAGTCGGGGGTCATAAAAAATTACAAAATATTGACCAAAAATTCGAAAATAAACCAATAATGCAGCTAGATAGATATTTTAACAACAAATTCAGAGAGGTATTCCACTTTTAAATCGGGTAAAAATTTCAAAAGTTTGGGCTAAGCAGTGCTGGGATCTGGTCACTTTTCTGCAAACCCATTTTTTGCAAATTTTGACAGGTCGGGGGTCATAAAAAACTACAAAATATTGACCAAAAATTCGAAAATAAACCAATAATGCAGCTAGATAGATATTCGAATAACAAATTCAGAGAGGTATTCCACTTTTAAATCGGGTAAAAATTTCTAAAGTTTGGGCTAAGCAGTGCTGGGATCTGGTCACTTTTCTGCAAACCCATTTTTTGCAAATTTTGACAGGTCGGGGGTCATAAAAAATGACGAAACATTGACCAAAAATTCGAAAATAAACCAATGATGTAGCTAGATAGATATTTTAATAACAAATTCAGAGAGGCATTCCACTTTTAAATCGGGTAAAAATTTCAAAAGTTATGGGCTAAGCAGTGCTGGGTTCTGGTCACTTTTCTGCAAACCCATTTTTTGCAAATTTTGACAGGTCGGGGGTCATAAAAAATTAAAAAATATTGTCCAAAAATTCGAAAATAAACCAATGATGCAGCTAGATAGATACTTTAATAACAAATTCAAAGAGGTATTCCACTTTTAAATCGGGTAAAAATTTCAAAAGTTATGGGCTAAGCAGTGCTGGGATCTGGTCACTTCTCTGCAAACCCATTTTTTGCAAATTTTGACAGGTCGGGGGTCATAAAAAATTAAAAAATATTGTCCAAAAATTCGAAAATAAACCAATAATGCAGCTAGATAGATATTTTAACAACAAATTCAGAGAGGTATTCCACTTTTAAATCGGGTAAAAATTTCAAAAGTTATGGGCTAAGCAGTGCTGGGATCTGGTCACTTTTCTGCAAACCCATTTTTTGCAAATTTTGACAGGTCGGGGGTCATAAAAAATTAAAAAATATTGTCCAAAAATTCGAAAATAAACCAATAATGCAGCTAGATAGATATTTTAACAACAAATTCAGAGAGGTATTCCACTTTTAAATCGGGTAAAAATTTCAAAAGTTTGGGCTAAGCAGTGCTGGGATCTGGTCACTTTTCTGCAAACCCATTTTTTGCAAATTTTGACAGGTCGGGGGTCATAAAAAATTACAAAATATTGACCAAAAATTCGAAAATAAACCAATAATGCAGCTAGATAGATATTTTAACAACAAATTCAGAGAGGTATTCCACTTTTAAATCGGGTAAAAATTTCAAAAGTTTGGGCTAAGCAGTGCTGGGATCTGGTCACTTTTCTGCAAACCCATTTTTTGCAAATTTTGACAGGTCGGGGGTCATAAAAAATTACAAAATATTGACCAAAAATTCGAAAATAAACCAATAATGCAGCTAGATAGATATTCGAATAACAAATTCAGAGAGGTATTCCACTTTTAAATCGGGTAAAAATTTCTAAAGTTTGGGCTAAGCAGTGCTGGGATCTGGTCACTTTTCTGCAAACCCATTGTTTGCAAATTTTGACAGGTCGGGGGTCATAAAAAATGACGAAACATTGACCAAAAATTCGAAAATAAACCAATGATGTAGCTAGATAGATATTTTAATAACAAATTCAGAGAGGCATTCCACTTTTAAATCGGGTAAAAATTTCAAAAGTTATGGGCTAAGCAGTGCTGGGTTCTGGTCACTTTTCTGCAAACCCATTTTTTGCAAATTTTGACAGGTCGGGGGTCATAAAAAATTACAAAATATTGACCAAAAATTCGAAAATAAACCAATAATGCAGCTAGATAGATATTTTAACAACAAATTCAGAGAGGTATTCCACTTTTAAATCGGGTAAAAATTTCAAAAGTTTGGGCTAAGCAGTGCTGGGATCTGGTCACTTTTCTGCAAACCCATTTTTTGCAAATTTTGACAGGTCGGGGGTCATAAAAAATTACAAAATATTGACCAAAAATTCGAAAATAAACCAATAATGCAGCTAGATAGATATTTTAATAACAAATTCAGAGAGGTATTCCACTTTTAAATCGGGTAAAAATTTCAAAAGTTTGGGCTAAGCAGTGCTGGGATCTGGTCACTTTTCTGCAAACCCATTTTTTGCAAATTTTGACAGGTCGGGGGTCATAAAAAACTACAAAATATTGACCAAAAATTCGAAAATAAACCAATAATGCAGCTAGATAGATATTCGAATAACAAATTCAGAGAGGTATTCCACTTTTAAATCGGGTAAAAATTTCAAAAGTTTGGGCTAAGCAGTGCTGGGATCTGGTCACTTTTCTGCAAACCCATTTTTTGCAAATTTTGACAGGTCGGGGGTCATAAAAAATGACGAAACATTGACCAAAAATTCGAAAATAAACCAATAATGCAGCTAGATAGATATTCGAATAACAAATTCAGAGAGGTATTCCACTTTTAAATCGGGTAAAAATTTCAAAAGTTATGGGCTAAGCAGTGCTGGGATCTGGTCACTTTTCTGCAAACCCATTTTTTGCAAATTTTGACAGGTCGGGGGTCATAAAAAATGACAAAACATTGACCAAAAATTCGAAAATAAACCAATGATGTAGCTAGATAGATATTCGAATAACAAATTCAGAGAGGTATTCCACTTTTAAATCGGGTAAAAATTTCAAAAGTTATGGGCTAAGCAGTGCTGGGTTCTGGTCACTTTTCTGCAAACCCATTTTTTGCAAATTTTGACAGGTCGGGGGTCATAAAAAATTACAAAATATTGACCAAAAATTCGAAAATAAACCAATAATGCAGCTAGATAGATATTTTAACAACAAATTCAGAGAGGTATTCCACTTTTAAATCGGGTAAAAATTTCAAAAGTTTGGGCTAAGCAGTGCTGGGATCTGGTCACTTTTCTGCAAACCCATTTTTTGCAAATTTTGACAGGTCGGGGGTCATAAAAAACTACAAAATATTGGCCAAAAATTCGAAAATAAACCAATAATGCAGCTAGATAGATATTTTAACAACAAATTCAGAGAGGTATTCCACTTTTAAATCGGGTAAAAATTTCAAAAGTTTGGGCTAAGCAGTGCTGGGATCTGGTCACTTTTCTGCAAACCCATTTTTTGCAAATTTTGACAGGTCGGGGGTCATAAAAAATTACAAAATATTGACCAAAAATTCGAAAATAAACCAATAATGCAGCTAGATAGATATTTTAACAACAAATTCAGAGAGGTATTCCACTTTTAAATCGGGTAAAAATTTCAAAGCAGTGGGCTAAGCAGTGCTGGGATCTGGTCACTTTTCTGCAAACCCATTTTTTGCAAATTTTGACAGGTCGGGGGTCATAAAAAACTACAAAATATTGACCAAAAATTCGAAAATAAACCAATAATGCAGCTAGATAGATATTCGAATAACAAATTCAGAGAGGTATTCCACTTTTAAATCGGGTAAAAATTTCTAAAGTTTGGGCTAAGCAGTGCTGGGATCTGGTCACTTTTCTGCAAACCCATTTTTTGCAAATTTTGACAGGTCGGGGGTCATAAAAAACTACAAAATATTGACCAAAAATTCGAAAATAAACC
The DNA here is from genome assembly GCF_018152265.1 of Drosophila ficusphila. Classification (NCBI taxonomy): domain Eukaryota; kingdom Metazoa; phylum Arthropoda; class Insecta; order Diptera; family Drosophilidae; genus Drosophila; species Drosophila ficusphila. The sequence continues at coordinate 34,183 of NW_025064152.1, forward strand.
AATGATGTAGCTAGATAGATATTTTAATAACAAATTCAGAGAGGCATTCCACTTTTAAATCGGGTAAAAATTTCAAAAGTTATGGGCTAAGCAGTGCTGGGTTCTGGTCACTTTTCTGCAAACCCATTTTTTGCAAATTTTGACAAGTCGGGGGTCATAAAAAAATTACAAAATATTGACCAAAAATTCGAAAATAAACCAATAATGCAGCTAGATAGATATTTTAACAACAAATTCAGAGAGGTATTCCACTTTTAAATCGGGTAAAAATTTCAAAAGTTTGGGCTAAGCAGTGCTGGGATCTGGTCACTTTTCTGCAAACCCATTTTTTGCAAATTTTGACAGGTCGGGGGACATAAAAAACTACAAAATATTGACCAAAAATTCGAAAATAAACCAATAATGCAGCTAGATAGATATTCGAATAACAAATTCAGAGAGGTATTCCACTTTTAAAACGGGTAAAAATTTCAAAAGTTTGGGCTAAGCAGTGCTGGGATCTGGTCACTTTTCTGCAAACCCATTTTTTGCAAATTTTGACAGGTCGGGGGTCATAAAAAATGACGAAACATTGACCAAAAATTCGAAAATAAACCAATGATGTAGCTAGATAGATATTTTAATAACAAATTCAGAGAGGCATTCCACTTTTAAATCGGGTAAAAATTTCAAAAGTTATGGGCTAAGCAGTGCTGGGTTCTGGTCACTTTTCTGCAAACCCATTTTTTGCAAATTTTGACAGGTCGGGGGTCATAAAAAATTACAAAATATTGACCAAAAATTCGAAAATAAACCAATAATGCAGCTAGATAGATATTTTAACAACAAATTCAGAGAGGTATTCCACTTTTAAATCGGGTAAAAATTTCAAAAGTTTGGGCTAAGCAGTGCTGGGATCTGGTCACTTTTCTGCAAACCCATTTTTTGCAAATTTTGACAGGTCGGGGGTCATAAAAAATTACAAAATATTGACCAAAAATTCGAAAATAAACCAATAATGCAGCTAGATAGATATTTTAATAACAAATTCAGAGAGGTATTCCACTTTTAAATCGGGTAAAAATTTCAAAAGTTTGGGCTAAGCAGTGCTGGGATCTGGTCACTTTTCTGCGAACCCATTTTTTGAAAATTTTGACAGGTCGGGGGTCATAAAAAACTACAAAATATTGACCAAAAATTCGAAAATAAACCAATAATGCAGCTAGATAGATATTCGAATAACAAATTCAGAGAGGTATTCCACTTTTAAATCGGGTAAAAATTTCAAAAGTTTGGGCTAAGCAGTGCTGGGATCTGGTCACTTTTCTGCAAACCCATTTTTTGCAAATTTTGACAGGTCGGGGGTCATAAAAAATGACGAAACATTGACCAAAAATTCGAAAATAAACCAATGATGTAGCTAGATAGATATTTTAATAACAAATTCAGAGAGGCATTCCACTTTTAAATCGGGTAAAAATTTCAAAAGTTATGGGCTAAGCAGTGCTGGGTTCTGGTCACTTTTCTGCAAACCCATTTTTTTCAAATTTTGACAGGTCGGGGGTCGAAAAAATGACGAAACATTGACCAAAAATTCGAAAATAAACCAATGATGTAGCTAGATAGATATTTTAATAACAAATTCAGAGAGGCATTCCACTTTTAAATCGGGTAAAAATTTCAAAAGTTATGGGCTAAGCAGTGCTCGGATCTGGTCACTTTTCTGCAAACCCATTTTTTTGCCAATTTTGACAGGTCGGGGGTCATAAAAAACTACAAAATATTGACCAAAAACTCGAAAATAAACCAATAATGCAGCTAGAAAGATATTTTAACAACAAATTCAGAGAAGTATTCCACTTTTAAATCGGGTAAAAATTTCAAAAGTTATGGGCTAAGCAGTGCTGGGATCTGGTCACTTTTCTGCAAACCCATTTTTTGCAAATTTTGACAGGTCGGGGGTCATAAAAAACTACAAAATATTGACCAAAAATTCGAAAATAAACTAATAATGCAGCTAGATAGATATTTTAACAACAAATTCAGAGAGGTATTCCACTTTTAAATCGGGTAAAAATTTCAAAAGTTATGGGCTAAGCAGTGGTGGGATCTGGTCACTTTTCTGCAAACCCATTTTTTGCAAATTTTGACAGGTCGGGGGTCATAAAAAACTACAAAATATTGACCAAAAATTCGAAAAAAAACCAATAATGCAGCTAGATAGATATTTTAACAACAAATTCAGAGAGGTATTCCACTTTTAAATCGGGTAAAAATTTCAAAAGTTTGGGCTAAGCAGTGCTGGGATCTGGTCACTTTTCTGCAAACCCATTTTTTGCAAATTTTGACAGGTCGGGGGTCATAAAAAAATACAAAATATTGACCAAAAATTCGAAAATAAACCAATAATGCAGCTAGATAGATATTTTAATAACAAATTCAGAGAGGTATTCCACTTTTAAATCGGGTAAAAATTTCAAAAGTTTGGGCTAAGCAGTGCTGGGATCTGGTCACTTTTCTGCAAACCCATTTTTTGCAAATTTTGACAGGTCGGGGGTCATAAAAAATTACAAAATATTGACCAAAAATTCGAAAATAAACCAATAATGCAGCTAGATAGATATTCGAATAACAAATTCAGAGAGATATTCCACTTTTAAATCGGGTAAAAATTTCAAAAGTTTGGGCTAAGCAGTGCTGGGATCTGGTCACTTTTCTGCAAACCCATTTTTTGCAAATTTTGACAGGTCGGGGGTCATAAAAAACTACAAAATATTGACCAAAAATTCGAAAATAAACCAATAATGCAGCTAGATAGATATTTTAACAACAAATTCAGAGAGGTATTCCACTTTTAAATCGGGTAAAAATTTCAAAAGTTTGGGCTAAGCAGTGCTGGGATCTGGTCACTTTTCTGCAAACCCATTTTTTGCAAATTTTGACAGGTCGGGGGTCATAAAAAACTACAAAATATTGACCAAAAATTCGAAAATAAACCAATAATGCAGCTAGATAGATATTCGAATAACAAATTCAGAGAGGTATTCCACTTTTAAATCGGGTAAAAATTTCAAAAGTTTGGGCTAAGCAGTGCTGGGATCTGGTCACTTTTCTGCAAACCCATTTTTTGCAAATTTTGACAGGTCGGGGGGTCATAAAAAATTACAAAATATTGACCAAAAATTCGAAAATAAACCAATAATGCAGCTAGATAGATATTTTAACAACAAATTCAGAGAGGTATTCCACTTTTAAATCGGGTAAAAATTTCAAAAGTTTGGGCTAAGCAGTGCTGGGATCTGGTCACTTTTCTGCAAACCCATTTTTTGCAAATTTTGACAGGTCGGGGGTCATAAAAAAATTACAAAATATTGACCAAAAACTCGAAAATAAACCAATAATGCAGCTAGAAAGATATTTTAACAACAAATTCAGAGAGGTATTCCACTTTTAAATCGGGTAAAAATTTCAAAAGTTTGGGCTAAGCAGTGCTGGGATCTGGTCACTTTTCTGGAAACCCATTTTTTGCAAATTTTGACAGGTCGGGGGTCATAAAAAATTACAAAATATTGACCAAAAATTCGAAAATAAACCAATAATGCAGCTAGATAGATATTTTAATAACAAATTCAGAGAGGTATTCCACTTTTAAATCGGGTAAAAATTTCAAAAGTTTGGGCTAAGCAGTGCTGGGATCTGGTCACTTTTCTGCAAACCCATTTTTTGCAAATTTTAACAGGTCGGGGGTCATAAAAAATGACGAAACATTGACCAAAAATTCGAAAATAAACCAATGATGTAGCTAGATAGATATTTTAATAACAAATTCAGAGAGGCATTCCACTTTTAAATCGGGTAAAAATTTCAAAAGTTATGGGCTAAGCAGTGCTGGGTTCTGGTCACTTTTCTGCAAACCCATTTTTTTTTAAATTTTGACAGGTCGGGGGTCATAAAAAATGACGAAACATTGACCAAAAATTCGAAAATAAACCAATGATGTAGCTAGATAGATATTTTAATAACAAATTCAGAGAGGCATTCCACTTTTAAATCGGGTAAAAATTTCAAAAGTTATGGGATAAGCAGTGCTGGGATCTGGTCACTTTTCTGCAAACCCATTTTTTTTTGCAAATTTTGACAGGTCGGGGGTCATAAAAAATTACAAAATATTGACCAAAAATTCGAAAATAAACCAATAATGCAGCTAGATAGATATTCGAATAACAAATTCAGAGAGATATTCCACTTTTAAATCGGGTAAAAATTTCAAAAGTTTGGGCTAAGCAGTGCTGGGATCTGGTCACTTTTCTGCAAACCCATTTTTTGCAAATTTTGACAGGTCGGGGGTCATAAAAAACTACAAAATATTGACCAAAAATTCGAAAATAAACCAATAATGCAGCTAGATAGATATTTTAACAACAAATTCAGAGAGGTATTCCACTTTTAAATCGGGTAAAAATTTCAAAAGTTTGGGCTAAGCAGTGCTGGGATCTGGTCACTTTTCTGCAAACCCATTTTTTGCAAATTTTGACAGGTCGGGGGTCATAAAAAACTACAAAATATTGACCAAAAATTCGAAAATAAACCAATAATGCAGCTAGATAGATATTCGAATAACAAATTCAGAGAGGTATTCCACTTTTAAATCGGGTAAAAATTTCAAAAGTTTGGGCTAAGCAGTGCTGGGATCTGGTCACTTTTCTGCAAACCCATTTTTTGCAAATTTTGACAGGTCGGGGGTCATAAAAAATTACAAAATATTGACCAAAAATTCGAAAATAAACCAATAATGCAGCTAGATAGATATTTTAACAACAAATTCAGAGAGGTATTCCACTTTTAAATCGGGTAAAAATTTCAAAAGTTTGGGCTAAGCAGTGCTGGGATCTGGTCACTTTTCTGCAAACCCATTTTTTTGCAAATTTTGACAGGTCGGGGGTCATAAAAAAATTACAAAATATTGACCAAAAACTCGAAAATAAACCAATAATGCAGCTAGAAAGATATTTTAACAACAAATTCAGAGAGGTATTCCACTTTTAAATCGGGTAAAAATTTCAAAAGTTTGGGCTAAGCAGTGCTGGGATCTGGTCACTTTTCTGGAAACCCATTTTTTTGCAAATTTTGACAGGTCGGGGGTCATAAAAAATTACAAAATATTGACCAAAAATTCGAAAATAAACCAATAATGCAGCTAGATAGATATTTTAATAACAAATTCAGAGAGGTATTCCACTTTTAAATCGGGTAAAAATTTCAAAAGTTTGGGCTAAGCAGTGCTGGGATCTGGTCACTTTTCTGCAAACCCATTTTTTGCAAATTTTAACAGGTCGGGGGTCATAAAAAATGACGAAACATTGACCAAAAATTCGAAAATAAACCAATGATGTAGCTAGATAGATATTTTAATAACAAATTCAGAGAGGCATTCCACTTTTAAATCGGGTAAAAATTTCAAAAGTTATGGGCTAAGCAGTGCTGGGTTCTGGTCACTTTTCTGCAAACCCATTTTTTTCAAATTTTGACAGGTCGGGGGTCATAAAAAATGACGAAACATTGACCAAAAATTCGAAAATAAACCAATGATGTAGCTAGATAGATATTTTAATAACAAATTCAGAGAGGCATTCCACTTTTAAATCGGGTAAAAATTTCAAAAGTTATGGGATAAGCAGTGCTGGGATCTGGTCACTTTTCTGCAAACCCATTTTTTTTGCAAATTTTGACAGGTCGGGGGTCATAAAAAACTACAAAATATTGACCAAAAACTCGAAAATAAACCAATAATGCAGCTAGAAAGATATTTTAACAACAAATTCAGAGAGGTATTCCACTTTTAAATCGGGTAAAAATTTCAAAAGTTATGGGCTAAGCAGTGGTGGGATCTGGTCACTTTTCTGCAAACCCATTTTTTGCAAATTTTGACAGGTCGGGGGTCATAAAAAACTACAAAATATTGACCAAAAATTCGAAAATAAACCAATAATGCAGCTAGATAGATATTTTAACAACAAATTCAGAGAGGTATTCCACTTTTAAATCGGGTAAAAATTTCAAAAGTTTGGGCTAAGCAGTGCTGGGATCTGGTCACTTTTCTGCAAACCCATTTTTTGCAAATTTTGACAGGTCGGGGGTCATAAAAAACTACAAAATATTGACCAAAAATTCGAAAATAAACCAATAATGCAGCTAGATAGATATTCGAATAACAAATTCAGAGAGGTATTCCACTTTTAAATCGGGTAAAAATTTCAAAAGTTTGGGCTAAGCAGTGCTGGGATCTGGTCACTTTTCTGCAAACCCATTTTTTGCAAATTTTGACAGGTCGGGGGTCATAAAAAATTACAAAATATTGACCAAAAATTCGAAAATAAACCAATAATGCAGCTAGATAGATATTTTAACAACAAATTCAGAGAGGTATTCCACTTTTAAATCGGGTAAAAATTTCAAAAGTTTGGGCTAAGCAGTGCTGGGATCTGGTCACTTTTCTGCAAACCCATTTTTTGCAAATTTTGACAGGTCGGGGGTCATAAAAAAATTACAAAATATTGACCAAAAACTCGAAAATAAACCAATAATGCAGCTAGAAAGATATTTTAACAACAAATTCAGAGAGGTATTCCACTTTTAAATCGGGTAAAAATTTCAAAAGTTTGGGCTAAGCAGTGCTGGGATCTGGTCACTTTTCTGGAAACCCATTTTTTGCAAATTTTGACAGGTCGGGGGTCATAAAAAATTACAAAATATTGACCAAAAATTCGAAAATAAACCAATAATGCAGCTAGATAGATATTTTAATAACAAATTCAGAGAGGTATTCCACTTTTAAATCGGGTAAAAATTTCAAAAGTTTGGGCTAAGCAGTGCTGGGATCTGGTCACTTTTCTGCAAACCCATTTTTGCAAATTTTAACAGGTCGGGGGTCATAAAAAATGACGAAACATTGACCAAAAATTCGAAAATAAACCAATGATGTAGCTAGATAGATATTTTAATAACAAATTCAGAGAGGCATTCCACTTTTAAATCGGGTAAAAATTTCAAAAGTTATGGGCTAAGCAGTGCTGGGTTCTGGTCACTTTTCTGCAAACCCATTTTTTTCAAATTTTGACAGGTCGGGGGTCATAAAAAATGACGAAACATTGACCAAAAATTCGAAAATAAACCAATGATGTAGCTAGATAGATATTTTAATAACAAATTCAGAGAGGCATTCCACTTTTAAATCGGGTAAAAATTTCAAAAGTTATGGGATAAGCAGTGCTGGGATCTGGTCACTTTTCTGCAAACCCATTTTTTTTGCAAATTTTGACAGGTCGGGGGTCATAAAAAACTACAAAATATTGACCAAAAACTCGAAAATAAACCAATAATGCAGCTAGAAAGATATTTTAACAACAAATTCAGAGAGGTATTCCACTTTTAAATCGGGTAAAAATTTCAAAAGTTTGGGCTAAGCAGTGCTGGGATCTGGTCACTTTTCTGGAAACCCATTTTTTGCAAATTTTGACAGGTCGGGGGTCATAAAAAATTACAAAATATTGACCAAAAATTCGAAAATAAACCAATAATGCAGCTAGATAGATATTTTAACAACAAATTCAGAGAGGTATTCCACTTTTAAATCGGGTAAAAATTTCAAAAGTTTGGGCTAAGCAGTGCTGGGATCTGGTCACTTTTCTGCAAACCCATTTTTTGCAAATTTTGACAGGTCGGGGGTCATAAAAAATTACAAAATATTGACCAAAAATTCGAAAATAAACCAATAATGCAGCTAGATAGATATTTTAATAACAAATTCAGAGAGGTATTCCACTTTTAAATCGGGTAAAAATTTCAAAAGTTTGGGCTAAGCAGTGCTGGGATCTGGTCACTTTTCTGCAAACCCATTTTTGCAAATTTTGACAGGTCGGGGGTCATAAAAAATTACAAAATATTGACCAAAAATTCGAAAATAAACCAATAATGCAGCTAGATAGATATTTTAACAACAAATTCAGAGAGGTATTCCACTTTTAAATCGGGTAAAAATTTCAAAAGTTTGGGCTAAGCAGTGCTGGGATCTGGTCACTTTTCTGCAAACCCATTTTTTGCAAATTTTGACAGGTCGGGGGTCATAAAAAATGACGAAACATTGACCAAAAATTCGAAAATAAACCAATGATGTAGCTAGATAGATATTTTAATAACAAATTCAGAGAGGCATTCCACTTTTAAATCGGGTAAAAATTTCAAAAGTTATGGGCTAAGCAGTGCTGGGTTCTGGTCACTTTTCTGCAAACCCATTTTTTGCAAGTTTTGACAGGTCGGGGGTCATAAAAAATTACAAAATATTGACCAAAAAATTCGAAAATAAACCAATAATGCAGCTAGATAGATATTCGAATAACAAATTCAGAGAGGTATTCCACTTTTAAATCGGGTAAAAATTTCAAAAGTTATGGGCTAAGCAGTGCTGGGTTCTGGTCACTTTTCTGCGAACCCATTTTTTGCAAATTTTGACAGGTCGGGGGTCATAAAAAACTACAAAATATTGACCAAAAATTTGAAAATAAACCAATAATGCAGCTAGATAGATATTCGAATAACAAATTCAGAGAGGTATTCCACTTTTAAATCGGGTAAAAATTTCAAAAGTTATGGGATAAGCAGTGCTGGGATCTGGTCACTTTTCTGCAAACCCATTTTTTTGCAAATTTTGACAGGTCGGGGGGTCATAAAAAACTACAAAATATTGACCAAAAATTCGAAAATAAACCAATAATGCAGCTAGAAAGATATTTTAACAACAAATTCAGAGAGGTATTCCACTTTTAAATCGGGTAAAAATTTCAAAAGTTATGGGCTAAGCAGTGCTGGGTTCTGGTCACTTTTCTGCAAACCCATTTTTTGCAAATTTTGACAGGTCGGGGGTCATAAAAAATTACAAAATATTGACCAAAAATTCGAAAATAAACCAATAATGCAGCTAGATAGATATTTTAACAACAAATTCAGAGAGGTATTCCACTTTTAAATCGGGTAAAAATTTCAAAAGTTTGGGCTAAGCAGTGCTGGGATCTGGTCACTTTTCTGCAAACCCATTTTTTGCAAATTTTGACAGGTCGGGGGTCATAAAAAATTACAAAATATTGACCAAAAATTCAAAAAAAAACCAATAATGCAGCTAGATAGATATTTTAACAACAAATTCAGAGAGGTATTCCACTTTTAAATCGGGTAAAAATTTCAAAAGTTTGGGCTAAGCAGTGCTGGGATCTGGTCACTTTTCTGCAAACCCATTTTTTGCAAATTTTGACAGGTCGGGGGTCATAAAAAATTACAAAATATTGACCAAAAATTCGAAAATAAACCAATAATGCAGCTAGATAGATATTTTAATAACAAATTCAGAGAGGTATTCCACTTTTTAAATCGGGTAAAAATTTCAAAAGTTTGGGCTAAGCAGTGCTGGGATCTGGTCACTTTTCTGCAAACCCATTTTTTGCAAATTTTGACAGGTCGGGGGTCATAAAAAATTACAAAATATTGACCAAAAATTCGAAAATAAACCAATAATGCAGCTAGATAGATATTTTAACAACAAATTCAGAGAGGTATTCCACTTTTAAATCGGGTAAAAATTTCAAAAGTTTGGGTCAAGCAGTGCTGGGATCTGGTCACTTTTCTGCAAACCCATTTTTTGCAAATTTTGACAGGTCGGGGGTCATAAAAAATGACGAAACATTGACCAAAAATTCGAAAATAAACCAATGATGTAGCTAGATAGATATTTTAATAACAAATTCAGAGAGGCATTCCACTTTTAAATCGGGTAAAAATTTCAAAAGTTATGGGCTAAGCAGTGCTGGGTTCTGGTCACTTTTCTGCAAACCCATTTTTTGCAAGTTTTGACAGGTCGGGGGGTCATAAAAAATTACAAAATATTGACCAAAAATTCGAAAATAAACCAATAATGCGGCTAGATAGATATTCGAATAACAAATTCAGAGAGGTATTCCACTTTTAAATCGGGTAAAAATTTCAAAAGTTATGGGCTAAGCAGTGCTGGGTTCTGGTCACTTTTCTGCGAACCCATTTTTTGCAAATTTTGACAGGTCGGGGGTCATAAAAAACTACAAAATATTGACCAAAAATTTGAAAATAAACCAATAATGCAGCTAGATAGATATTCGAATAACAAATTCAGAGAGGTATTCCACTTTTAAATCGGGTAAAAATTTCAAAAGTTATGGGATAAGCAGTGCTGGGATCTGGTCACTTTTCTGCAAACCCATTTTTTTGCAAATTTTGACAGGTCGGGGGTCATAAAAAACTACAAAATATTGACCAAAAATTCGAAAATAAACCAATAATGCAGCTAGAAAGATATTTTAACAACAAATTCAGAGAGGTATTCCACTTTTAAATCGGGTAAAAATTTCAAAAGTTATGGGCTAAGCAGTGCTGGGTTCTGGTCACTTTTCTGCAAACCCATTTTTTGCAAATTTTGACAGGTCGGGGGTCATAAAAAATTACAAAATATTGACCAAAAATTCGAAAATAAACCAATAATGCAGCTAGATAGATATTCGAATAACAAATTCAGAGAGGTATTCCACTTTTAAATCGGGTAAAAATTTCAAAAGTTATGGGCTAAGCAGTGCTGGGATCTAGTCACTTTTCTGCAAACCCATTTTTTGCAAATTTTGACAGGTCGGGGGTCTTAAAAAATTACAAAATATTGACCAAAAATTCGAAAATAAACCAATAATGCAGCTAGATAGATATTTTAACAACAAATTCAGAGAGGTATTCCACTTTTAAATCGGGTAAAAATTTCAAAAGTTTGGGCTAAGCAGTGCTGGGATCTGGTCACTTTTCTGCAAACCCATTTTTTGCAAATTTTGACAGGTCGGGGGTCATAAAAAATTACAAAATATTGACCAAAAATTCGAAAATAAACCAATAATGCAGCTAGATAGATATTTTAACAACAAATTCAGAGAGGTATTCCACTTTTAAATCGGGTAAAAATTTCAAAAGTTTGGGCTAAGCAGTGCTGGGATCTGGTCACTTTTCTGCAAACCCATTTTTTGCAAATTTTGACAGGTCGGGGGTCATAAAAAATTACAAAATATTGACCAAAAATTCGAAAATAAACCAATAATGCAGCTAGATAGATATTCGAATAACAAATTCAGAGAGGTATTCCACTTTTAAATCGGGTAAAAATTTCAAAAGTTATGGGATAAGCACTTTTCTGCAAACCCATTTTTTTGCAAATTTTAACAGGTCGGGGGTCATAAAAAACTACAAAATATTGACCAAAAATTCGAAAATAAACCAATAATGCAGCTAGAAAGATATTTTAACAACAAATTCAGAGAGGTATTCCACTTTTAAATCGGGTAAAAATTTCAAAAGTTATGGGCTAAGCAGTGCTGGGATCTGGTCACTTTTCTGCAAGCCCATTTTTTGCAAATTTTGACAGGTCGGGGGTCATAAAAAATTACAAAATATTGACCAAAAATTCGAAAATAAACCAATAATGCAGCTAGATAGATATTTTAATAACAAATTCAGAGAGGTATTCCACTTTTAAATCGGGTAAAATTTTCAAAAGTTTGGGCTAAGCAGTGCTGGGATCTGGTCACTTTTCTGCAAACCCATTTTTTGCAAATTTTGACAGGTCGGGGGTCATAAAAAATTACAAAATATTGACCAAAAATTCGAAAATAAACCAATAATGCAGCTAGATAGATATTCGAATAACAAATTCAGAGAGGTATTCCACTTTTAAATCGGGTAAAAATTTCAAAAGTTATGGGATAAGCACTTTTCTGCAAACCCATTTTTTTGCAAATTTTAACAGGTCGGGGGTCATAAAAAACTACAAAATATTGACCAAAAATTCGAAAATAAACCAATAATGCAGCTAGAAAGATATTTTAACAACAAATTCAGAGAGGTATTCCACTTTTAAATCGGGTAAAAATTTCAAAAGTTATGGGCTAAGCAGTGCTGGGATCTGGTCACTTTTCTGCAAGCCCATTTTTTTGCAAATTTTGACAGGTCGGGGGTCATAAAAAACTACAAAACATTGACCAAAAATTCGAAAATAAACCAATAATGCAGCTAGATAGATATTTTAATAACAAATTCAGAGAGGTATTCCACTTTTAAATCGGGTAAAAATTTCAAAAGTTTGGGCAAGCAGTGCTGGGATCTGGTCACTTTTCTGCAAACCCATTTTTTGCAAATTTTGACAGGTCGGGGGTCATAAAAAATTACAAAATATTGACCAAAAATTCGAAAATAAACCAATAATGCAGCTAGATAGATATTCGAATAACAAATTCAGAGAGGTATTCCACTTTTAAATCGGGTAAAAATTTCAAAAGTTTGGGCTAAGCAGTGCTGGGATCTGGTCACTTTTCTGCAAACCCATTTTTTGCAAATTTTGACAGGTCGGGGGTCATAAAAAACTACAAAATATTGACCAAAAATTCGAAAATAAACCAATAATGCAGCTAGATAGATATTCGAATAACAAATTCAGAGAGGTATTCCACTTTTAAATCGGGTAAAAATTTCAAAAGTTTGGGCTAAGCAGTGCTGGGATCTGGTCACTTTTCTGCAAACCCATTTTTTGCAAATTTTGACAGGTCGGGGGTCATAAAAAATTACAAAATATTGACCAAAAATTCGAAAATAAACCAATAATGCAGCTAGATAGATATTTTAACAACAAATTCAGAGAGGTATTCCACTTTTAAATCGGGTAAAAATTTCAAAAGTTTGGGCAAGCAGTGCTGGGATCTGGTCACTTTTCTGCAAACCCATTTTTTGCAAACTTTGACAGGTCGGGGGTCATAAAAAATTACAAAATATTGACCAAAAATTCGAAAATAAACCAATAATGCAGCTAGATAGATATTCGAATAACAAATTCAGAGAGGTATTCCACTTTTAAATCGGGTAAAAATTTCAAAAGTTTGGGCTAAGCAGTGCTGGGATCTGGTCACTTTTCTGCAAACCCATTTTTTGCAAATTTTGATAGGTCGGGGGTCATAAAAAATTACAAAATATTGACCAAAAATTCGAAAATAAACCAATAATGCTGCTAGATAGATATTTTAATAACAAATTCAGAGAGGCATTCCACTTTTAAATCGGGTAAAAATTTCAAAAGTTATGGGCTAAGCAGTGCTGGGTTCTGGTCACTTTTCTGCAAACCCATTTTTTGCAAATTTTGACAGGTCGGGGGTCATAAAAAATTACAAAATATTGACCAAAAATTCGAAAATAAACCAATAATGCAGCTAGATAGATATTTTAACAACAAATTCAGAGAGGTATTCCACTTTTAAATCGGGTAAAAATTTCAAAAGTTTGGGCTAAGCAGTGCTGGGATCTGGTCACTTTTCTGCAAACCCATTTTTTGCAAATTTTGACAGGTCGGGGGTCATAAAAAATTACAAAATATCAACCAAAAATTCGAAAATAAACCAATGATGTAGCTAGATAGATATTTTAATAACAAATTCAGAGAGGTATTCCACATTTAAATCGGGTAAAAATTTCAAAAGTTATGGGCTAAGCAGTGCTGGGATCTGGTCACTTTTCTGCAAACCCATTTTTTGCAAATTTTGACAGGTCGGGGGTCATAAAAAATTACAAAATATTGACCAAAAATTCGAAAATAAACCAATAATGCAGCTAGATAGATATTCGAATAACAAATTCAGAGAGGTATTCCACTTTTAAATCGGGTAAAAATTTCAAAAGTTTGGGCTAAGCAGTGCTGGGATCTGGGATCTCACTTTTCTGCAAACCCATTTTTTGCAAATTTTGACAGGTCGGGGGTCATAAAAAATTACAAAATATTGACCAAAAATTCGAAAATAAACCAATAATGCAGCTAGATAGATATTCGAATAACAAATTCAGAGAGGTATTCCACTTTTAAATCGGGTAAAAATTTCAAAAGTTTGGGCTAAGCAGTGCTGGGATCTGGTCACTTTTCTGCAAACCCATTTTTTGCAAATTTTGACAGGTCGGGGGTCATAAAAAACTACAAAATATTGACCAAAAATTCGAAAATAAACCAATAATGCAGCTAGATAGATATTCGAATAACAAATTCAGAGAGGTATTCCACTTTTAAATCGGGTAAAAATTTCAAAAGTTTGGGCTAAGCAGTGCTGGGATCTGGTCACTTTTCTGCAAACCCATTTTTTGCAAATTTTGACAGGTCGGGGGTCATAAAAAATTACAAAATATTGACCAAAAATTCGAAAATAAACCAATAATGCAGCTAGATAGATATTTTAACAACAAATTCAGAGAGGTATTCCACTTTTAAATCGGGTAAAAATTTCAAAAGTTTGGGCTAAGCAGTGCTGGGATCTGGTCACTTTTCTGCAAACCCATTTTTTGCAAATTTTGACAGGTCGGGGGTCATAAAAAATTACAAAATATCAACCAAAAATTCGAAAATAAACCAATGATGTAGCTAGATAGATATTTTAATAACAAATTCAGAGAGGTATTCCACATTTAAATCGGGTAAAAATTTCAAAAGTTATGGGCTAAGCAGTGCTGTGATCTGGTCACTTTTCTGCAAACCCATTTTTTGCAAATTTTGACAGGTCGGGGGTCATAAAAAATTACAAAATATTGACCAAAAGTTCGAAAATAAACCAATAATGCAGCTAGATAGATATTTTAATAACAAATTCAGAGAGGTATTCCACTTTTAAATCGGGTAAAAATATCAAAAGTTTGGGCTAAGCAGTGCTGGGATCTGGTCACTTTTCTGCAAACCCATTTTTTGCAAATTTTGACAGGTCGGGGGTCATAAAAAATTACAAAATATTGACCAAAAATTCGAAAATAAACCAATAATGCAGCTAGAAGATATTCGAATAACAAATTCAGAGAGGTATTCCACTTTTAAATCGGGTAAAAATTTCAAAAGTTTGGGCTAAGCAGTGCTGGGATCTGGTCACTTTTCTGCAAACCCATTTTTTGCAAATTTTGACAGGTCGGGGGTCAT
Organism: Drosophila ficusphila; assembly: GCF_018152265.1. Taxonomy (NCBI): domain Eukaryota; kingdom Metazoa; phylum Arthropoda; class Insecta; order Diptera; family Drosophilidae; genus Drosophila; species Drosophila ficusphila. The sequence goes on from NW_025064152.1 coordinate 49,208, forward strand.
AAAAAATTACAAAATATTGACCAAAAATTCGAAAATAAACCAATAATGCAGCTAGATAGATATTTTAATAACAAATTCAGAGAGGTATTCCACTTTTAAATCGGGTAAAAATTTCAAAAGTTTGGGCTAAGCAGTGCTGGGATCTGGTCACTTTTCTGCAAACCCATTTTTTGCAAATTTTGACAGGTCGGGGGTCATAAAAAACTACAAAATATTGACCAAAAATTTGAAAATAAACCAATAATGCAGCTAGATAGATATTCGAATAACAAATTCAGAGAGGTATTCCACTTTTAAATCGGGTAAAAATTTCAAAAGTTTGGGCTAAGCAGTGCTGGGATCTGGTCACTTTTCTGCAAACCCATTTTTTGCAAATTTTGACAGGTCGGGGGGTCATAAAAAATTACAAAATATTGACCAAAAATTCGAAAATAAACCAATAATGCAGCTAGATAGATATTCGAATAACAAATTCAGAGAGGTATTCCACTTTTAAATCGGGTAAAAATTTCAAAAGTTTGGGCTAAGCAGTGCTGGGATCTGGTCACTTTTCTGCAAACCCATTTTTTTGCAAATTTTGACAGGTCGGGGGTCATAAAAAACTACAAAATATTGACCAAAAATTCGAAAATAAACCAATAATGCAGCTAGAAAGATATTTTAACAACAAATTCAGAGAGGTATTCCACTTTTAAATCGGGTAAAAATTTCAAAAGTTATGGGCTAAGCAGTGCTGGGATCTGGTCACTTTTCTGCAAACCCATTTTTTGCAAATTTTGACAGGTCGGGGGTCATAAAAAACTACAAAATATTGACCAAAAATTCGAAAATAAACCAATAATGCAGCTAGATAGATATTCGAATAACAAATTCAGAGAGGTATTCCACTTTTAAATCGGGTAAAAATTTCAAAAGTTTGGGCTAAGCAGTGCTGGGATCTGGTCACTTTTCTGCAAACCCATTTTTTGCAAATTTTGACAGGTCGGGGGTCATAAAAAATTACAAAATATTGACCAAAAATTCGAAAATAAACCAATAATGCAGCTAGATAGATATTCGAATAACAAATTCAGAGAGGTATTCCACTTTTAAATCGGGTAAAAATTTCAAAAGTTTGGGCTAAGCAGTGCTGGGATCTGGTCACTTTTCTGCAAACCCATTTTTTTGCAAATTTTGACAGGTCGGGGGTCATAAAAAACTACAAAATATTGACCAAAAATTTGAAAATAAACCAATAATGCAGCTAGATAGATATTCGAATAACAAATTCAGAGAGGTATTCCACTTTTAAATCGGGTAAAAATTTCAAAAGTTTGGGCTAAGCAGTGCTGGGATCTGGTTCACTTTTCTGCAAACCCATTTTTTGCAAATTTTGACAGGTCGGGGGTCATAAAAAATGACGAAACATTGACCAAAAATTCGAAAATAAACCAATAATGCAGCTAGATAGATATTCGAATAACAAATTCAGAGAGGTATTCCACTTTTAAATCGGGTAAAAATTTCAAAAGTTTGGGCTAAGCAGTGCTGGGATCTGGTCACTTTTCTGCAAACCCATTTTTTGCAAATTTTGACAGGTCGGGGGTCATAAAAAACTACAAAATATTGACCAAAAATTCGAAAATAAACCAATAATGCAGCTAGATAGATATTCGAATAACAAATTCAGAGAGGTATTCCACTTTTAAATCGGGTAAAAATTTCAAAAGTTTGGGCTAAGCAGTGCTGGGATCTGGTCACTTTTCTGCAAACCCATTTTTTGCAAATTTTGACAGGTCGGGGGTCATAAAAAACTACAAAATATTGACCAAAAATTCGAAAATAAACCAATAATGCAGCTAGATAGATATTCGAATAACAAATTCAGAGAGGTATTCCACTTTTAAATCGGGTAAAAATTTCAAAAGTTTGGGCTAAGCAGTGCTGGGATCTGGTCACTTTTCTGCAAACCCATTTTTTTGCAAATTTTGACAGGTCGGGGGTCATAAAATACTACAAAATATTGACCAAAAATTTGAAAATAAACCAATAATGCAGCTAGATAGATATTCGAATAACAAATTCAGAGAGGTATTCCACTTTTAAATCGGGTAAAAATTTCAAAAGTTTGGGCTAAGCAGTGCTGGGATCTGGTCACTTTTCTGCAAACCCATTTTTTGCAAATTTTGACAGGTCGGGGGTCATAAAAAATGACGAAACATTGACCAAAAATTCGAAAATAAACCAATAATGCAGCTAGATAGATATTCGAATAACAAATTCAGAGAGGTATTCCACTTTTAAATCGGGTAAAAATTTCAAAAGTTTGGGCTAAGCAGTGCTGGGATCTGGTCACTTTTCTGCAAACCCATTTTTTGCAAATTTTGACAGGTCGGGGGTCATAAAAAACTACAAAATATTGACCAAAAATTCGAAAATAAACCAATAATGCAGCTAGATAGATATTCGAATAACAAATTCAGAGAGGTATTCCACTTTTAAATCGGGTAAAAATTTCAAAAGTTTGGGCTAAGCAGTGCTGGGATCTGGTCACTTTTCTGCAAACCCATTTTTTGCAAATTTTGACAGGTCGGGGGTCATAAAAAATTACAAAATATTGACCAAAAATTCGAAAATAAACCAATAATGCAGCTAGATAGATATTTTAACAACAAATTCAGAGAGGTATTCCACTTTTAAATCGGGTAAAAATTTCAAAAGTTTGGGCTAAGCAGTGCTGGGATCTGGGATCTCACTTTTCTGCAAACCCATTTTTTGCAAATTTTGACAGGTCGGGGGTCATAAAAAATGACGAAACATTGACCAAAAAATTCGAAAATAAACCAATAATGCAGCTAGATAGATATTCGAATAACAAATTCAGAGAGGTATTCCACTTTTAAATCGGGTAAAAATTTCAAAAGTTTGGGCTAAGCAGTGCTGGGATCTGGTCACTTTTCTGCAAACCCATTTTTTGCAAATTTTGACAGGTCGGGGGTCATAAAAAACTACAAAATATTGACCAAAAATTCGAAAATAAACCAATAATGCAGCTAGAAAGATATTTTAACAACAAATTCAGAGAGGTATTCCACTTTTAAATCGGGTAAAAATTTCAAAAGTTATGGGCTAAGCAGTGCTGGGATCTGGTCACTTTTCTGCAAACCCATTTTTTGCAAATTTTGACAGGTCGGGGGTCATAAAAAACTACAAAATATTGACCAAAAATTCGAAAATAAACCAATAATGCAGCTAGATAGATATTCGAATAACAAATTCAGAGAGGTATTCCACTTTTAAATCGGGTAAAAATTTCAAAAGTTTGGGCTAAGCAGTGCTGGGATCTGGTCACTTTTCTGCAAACCCATTTTTTTGCAAATTTTGACAGGTCGGGGGTCATAAAATACTACAAAATATTGACCAAAAATTTGAAAATAAACCAATAATGCAGCTAGATAGATATTCGAATAACAAATTCAGAGAGGTATTCCACTTTTAAATCGGGTAAAAATTTCAAAAGTTTGGGCTAAGCAGTGCTGGGATCTGGTCACTTTTCTGCAAACCCATTTTTTGCAAATTTTGACAGGTCGGGGGTCATAAAAAATGACGAAACATTGACCAAAAATTCGAAAATAAACCAATAATGCAGCTAGATAGATATTCGAATAACAAATTCAGAGAGGTATTCCACTTTTAAATCGGGTAAAAATTTCAAAAGTTTGGGCTAAGCAGTGCTGGGATCTGGTCACTTTTCTGCAAACCCATTTTTTGCAAATTTTGACAGGTCGGGGGTCATAAAAAACTACAAAATATTGACCAAAAATTCGAAAATAAACCAATAATGCAGCTAGATAGATATTCGAATAACAAATTCAGAGAGGTATTCCACTTTTAAATCGGGTAAAAATTTCAAAAGTTTGGGCTAAGCAGTGCTGGGATCTGGTCACTTTTCTGCAAACCCATTTTTTGCAAATTTTGACAGGTCGGGGGTCATAAAAAATTACAAAATATTGACCAAAAATTCGAAAATAAACCAATAATGCAGCTAGATAGATATTTTAACAACAAATTCAGAGAGGTATTCCACTTTTAAATCGGGTAAAAATTTCAAAAGTTTGGGCTAAGCAGTGCTGGGATCTGGGATCTCACTTTTCTGCAAACCCATTTTTTGCAAATTTTGACAGGTCGGGGGTCATAAAAAATGACGAAACATTGACCAAAAATTCGAAAATAAACCAATAATGCAGCTAGATAGATATTCGAATAACAAATTCAGAGAGGTATTCCACTTTTAAATCGGGTAAAAATTTCAAAAGTTTGGGCTAAGCAGTGCTGGGATCTGGTCACTTTTCTGCAAACCCATTTTTTTTGCAAATTTTGACAGGTCGGGGGTCATAAAAAACTACAAAATATTGACCAAAAATTCGAAAATAAACCAATAATGCAGCTAGAAAGATATTTTAACAACAAATTCAGAGAGGTATTCCACTTTTAAATCGGGTAAAAATTTCAAAAGTTATGGGCTAAGCAGTGCTGGGATCTGGTCACTTTTCTGCAAACCCATTTTTTGCAAATTTTGACAGGTCGGGGGTCATAAAAAACTACAAAATATTGACCAAAAATTCGAAAATAAACCAATAATGCAGCTAGATAGATATTCGAATAACAAATTCAGAGAGGTATTCCACTTTTTAAATCGGGTAAAAATTTCAAAAGTTTGGGCTAAGCAGTGCTGGGATCTGGTCACTTTTCTGCAAACCCATTTTTTGCAAATTTTGACAGGTCGGGGGTCATAAAAAATTACAAAATATTGACCAAAAATTCGAAAATAAACCAATAATGCAGCTAGATAGATATTTTAACAACAAATTCAGAGAGGTATTCCACTTTTAAATCGGGTAAAAATTTCAAAAAATTGGGCTAAGCAGTGCTGGGATCTGGTCACTTTTCTGCAAACCCATTTTTTGCAAATTTTGACAGGTCGGGGGTCATAAAAAATTACAAAATATTGACCAAAAATTCGAAAATAAACCAATAATGCAGCTAGATAGATATTTTAATAACAAATTCAGAGAGGTATTCCACTTTTAAATCGGGTAAAAATTTCAAAAGTTTGGGCTAAGCAGTGCTGGGATCTGGTCACTTTTCTGCAAACCCATTTTTTGCAAATTTTGACAGGTCGGGGGTCATAAAAACTACAAAATATTGACCAAAAATTTGAAAATAAACCAATAATGCAGCTAGATAGATATTCGAATAACAAATTCAGAGAGGTATTCCACTTTTAAATCGGGTAAAAATTTCAAAAGTTTGGGCTAAGCAGTGCTGGGATCTGGTCACTTTTCTGCAAACCCATTTTTTGCAAATTTTGACAGGTCGGGGGTCATAAAAAATGACGAAACATTGACCAAAAATTCGAAAATAAACCAATGATGTAGCTAGATAGATATTTTAATAACAAATTCAGAGAGGCATTCCACTTTTAAATCGGGTAAAAATTTCAAAAGTTATGGGCTAAGCAGTGCTGGGTTCTGGTCACTTTTCTGCAAACCCATTTTTTGCAAATTTTGACAGGTCGGGGGTCATAAAAAATTACAAAATATTGACCAAAAATTCGAAAATAAACCAATAATGCAGCTAGATAGATATTCGAATAACAAATTCAGAGAGGTATTCCACTTTTAAATCGGGTAAAAATTTCAAAAGTTTGGGCCAAGCAGTGCTGGGATCTGGTCACTTTTCTGCAAACCCATTTTTTGCAAATTTTGACAGGTCGGGGGTCATAAAAAATTACAAAATATTGACCAAAAATTCGAAAATAAACCAATAATGCAGCTAGATAGATATTTTAATAACAAATTCAGAGAGGTATTCCACTTTTAAATCGGGTAAAAATTTCAAAAGTTTGGGCTAAGCAGTGCTGGGATCTGGTCACTTTTCTGCAAACCCATTTTTTGCAAATTTTGACAGGTCGGGGGTCATAAAAAACTACAAAATATTGACCAAAAATTTGAAAATAAACCAATAATGCAGCTAGATAGATATTCGAATAACAAATTCAGAGAGGTATTCCACTTTTAAATCGGGTAAAAATTTCAAAAGTTTGGGCTAAGCAGTGCTGGGATCTGGTCACTTTTCTGCAAACCCATTTTTTGCAAATTTTGACAGGTCGGGGGTCATAAAAAATTACAAAATATTGACCAAAAATTCGAAAATAAACCAATAATGCAGCTAGATAGATATTTTAACAACAAATTCAGAGATGTATACCACTTTTAAATCAGGTAAAAATTTCAAAAGTTTGGGCTAAGCAGTGCTGGGATCTGGTCACTTTTCTGCAAACCCATTTTTTGCAAATTTTGACAGGTCGGGGGTCATAAAAAATTACAAAATATTGACCAAAAATTCGAAAATAAACCAATAATGCAGCTAGATAGATATTTTAACAACAAATTCAGAGAGGTATTCCACTTTTAAATCGGGTAAAAATTTCAAAAGTTTGGGCTAAGCAGTGCTGGGATCTGGTCACTTTTCTGCAAACCTATTTTTTTGCAAATTTTGACAGGTCGGGGGGTCATAAAAAACTACAAAATATTGACCAAAAATTCGAAAATAAACCAATAATGCAGCTAGATAGATATTTTAACAACAAATTCAGAGAGGTATTCCACTTTTAAATCGGGTAAAAATTTCAAAAGTTTGGGCTAAGCAGTGCTGGGATCTGGTCACTTTTCTGCAAACCCATTTTTTGCAAATTTTGACAGGTCGGGGGTCATAAAAAATGACGAAACATTGACCAAAAATTCGAAAATAAACCAATGATGTAGCTAGATAGATATTTTAATAACAAATTCAGAGAGGCATTCCACTTTTAAATCGGGTAAAAATTTCAAAAGTTATGGGCTAAGCAGTGCTGGGTTCTGGTCACTTTTCTGCAAACCCATTTTTTGCAAATTTTGACAGGTCGGGGGTCATAAAAAATTACAAAATATTGACCAAAAATTCGAAAATAAACCAATAATGCAGCTAGATAGATATTTTAATAACAAATTCAGAGAGGTATTCCACTTTAAAATCGGGTAAAAATTTCAAAAGTTTGGGCTAAGCAGTGCTGGGATCTGGTCACTTTTCTGCAAACCTATTTTTTGCAAATTTTGACAGGTCGGGGGGTCATAAAAAATTACAAAATATTGACCAAAAATTCGAAAATAAACCAATAATGCAGCTAGATAGATATTTTAACAACAAATTCAGAGATGTATTCCACTTTTAAATCAGGTAAAAATTTCAAAAGTTTGGGCTAAGCAGTGCTGGGATCTGGTCACTTTTCTGCAAACCCATTTTTTGCAAATTTTGACAGGTCGGGGGTCATAAAAAATTACAAAATATTGACCAAAAAATTCGAAAATAAACCAATAATGCAGCTAGATAGATATTTTAATAACAAATTCAGAGAGGTATTCCACTTTAAAATCGGGTAAAAATTTCAAAAGTTTGGGCTAAGCAGTGCTGGGATCTGGTCACTTTTCTGCAAACCTATTTTTTGCAAATTTTGACAGGTCGGGGGTCATAAAAAATTACAAAATATTGACCAAAAATTCGAAAATAAACCAATAATGCAGCTAGATAGATATTTTAACAACAAATTCAGAGATGTATTCCACTTTTAAATCAGGTAAAAATTTCAAAAGTTTGGGCTAAGCAGTGCTGGGATCTGGTCACTTTTCTGCAAACCCATTTTTTGCAAATTTTGACAGGTCGGGGGTCATAAAATATTACAAAATATTGACCAAAAATTCAAAAATAAACCAATAATGCAGCTAGATAGATATTTTAATAACAAATTCAGAGAGGTATTCCACTTTTAAATCGGGTAAAAATTTCAAAAGTTTGGGCCAAGCAGTGCTGGGATCTGGTCACTTTTCTGCAAACCCATTTTTTGCAAATTTTGACAGGTCGGGGGTCATAAAAAATTACAAAATATTGACCAAAAATTCGAAAATAAACCAATAATGCAGCTAGATAGATATTTTAATAACAAATTCAGAGAGGTATTCCACTTTTAAATCGGGTAAAAATTTCAAAAGTTTGGGCTAAGCAGTGCTGGGATCTGGTCACTTTTCTGCAAACCCATTTTTTGCAAATTTTGACAGGTCGGGGGTCATAAAAAACTACAAAATATTGACCAAAAATTTGAAAATAAACCAATAATGCAGCTAGATAGATATTCGAATAACAAATTCAGAGAGGTATTCCACTTTTAAATCGGGTAAAAATTTCAAAAGTTTGGGCTAAGCAGTGCTGGGATCTGGTCACTTTTCTGCAAACCCATTTTTTGCAAATTTTGACAGGTCGGGGGTCATAAAAAATTACAAAATATTGACCAAAAATTCGAAAATAAACCAATAATGCAGCTAGATAGATATTTTAACAACAAATTCAGAGATGTATACCACTTTTAAATCAGGTAAAAATTTCAAAAGTTTGGGCTAAGCAGTGCTGGGATCTGGTCACTTTTCTGCAAACCCATTTTTTGCAAATTTTGACAGGTCGGGGGTCATAAAAAATTACAAAATATTGACCAAAAATTCGAAAATAAACCAATAATGCAGCTAGATAGATATTTTAACAACAAATTCAGAGAGGTATTCCACTTTTAAATCGGGTAAAAATTTCAAAAGTTTGGGCTAAGCAGTGCTGGGATCTGGTCACTTTTCTGCAAACCTATTTTTTGCAAATTTTGACAGGTCGGGGGTCATAAAAAACTACAAAATATTGACCAAAAATTCGAAAATAAACCAATAATGCAGCTAGATAGATATTTTAACAACAAATTCAGAGAGGTATTCCACTTTTAAATCGGGTAAAAATTTCAAAAGTTTGGGCTAAGCAGTGCTGGGATCTGGTCACTTTTCTGCAAACCCATTTTTTGCAAATTTTGACAGGTCGGGGGTCATAAAAAATGACGAAACATTGACCAAAAATTCGAAAATAAACCAATGATGTAGCTAGATAGATATTTTAATAACAAATTCAGAGAGGCATTCCACTTTTAAATCGGGTAAAAATTTCAAAAGTTATGGGCTAAGCAGTGCTGGGTTCTGGTCACTTTTCTGCAAACCCATTTTTTGCAAATTTTGACAGGTCGGGGGTCATAAAAAATTACAAAATATTGACCAAAAATTCGAAAATAAACCAATAATGCAGCTAGATAGATATTTTAATAACAAATTCAGAGAGGTATTCCACTTTAAAATCGGGTAAAAATTTCAAAAGTTTGGGCTAAGCAGTGCTGGGATCTGGTCACTTTTCTGCAAACCTATTTTTTGCAAATTTTGACAGGTCGGGGGTCATAAAAAATTACAAAATATTGACCAAAAATTCGAAAATAAACCAATAATGCAGCTAGATAGATATTTTAACAACAAATTCAGAGATGTATTCCACTTTTAAATCAGGTAAAAATTTCAAAAGTTTGGGCTAAGCAGTGCTGGGATCTGGTCACTTTTCTGCAAACCCATTTTTTGCAAATTTTGACAGGTCGGGGGTCATAAAAAATTACAAAATATTGACCAAAAATTCGAAAATAAACCAATAATGCAGCTAGATAGATATTTTAATAACAAATTCAGAGAGGTATTCCACTTTAAAATCGGGTAAAAATTTCAAAAGTTTGGGCTAAGCAGTGCTGGGATCTGGTCACTTTTCTGCAAACCTATTTTTTGCAAATTTTGACAGGTCGGGGGTCATAAAAAATTACAAAATATTGACCAAAAATTCGAAAATAAACCAATAATGCAGCTAGATAGATATTTTAACAACAAATTCAGAGATGTATTCCACTTTTAAATCAGGTAAAAATTTCAAAAGTTTGGGCTAAGCAGTGCTGGGATCTGGTCACTTTTCTGCAAACCCATTTTTTGCAAATTTTGACAGGTCGGGGGGTCATAAAATATTACAAAATATTGACCAAAAATTCGAAAATAAACCAATAATGCAGCTAGATAGATATTTTAATAACAAATTCAGAGAGGTATTCCACTTTTAAATCGGGTAAAAATTTCAAAAGTTTGGGCTAAGCAGTGCTGGGATCTGGTCACTTTTCTGCAAACCCATTTTTTGCAAATTTTGACAGGTCGGGGGTCATAAAAAACTACAAAATATTGACCAAAAATTCGAAAATAAACCAATAATGCAGCTAGATAGATATTCGAATAACAAATTCAGAGAGGTATTCCACTTTTAAATCGGGTAAAAATTTCAAAAGTTTGGGCTAAGCAGTGCTGGAATCTGGTCACTTTTCTGCAAACCCATTTTTTGCAAATTTTAACAGTTCGGGGGTCATAAAAAATTACAAAATATTGACCAAAAATTCGAAAATAAACCAATAATGCAGCTAGATAGATATTTTAATAACAAATTCAGAGAGGTAATCCACTTTTAAATCGGGTAAAAATTTCAAAAGTTATGGGCTAAGCAGTGCTGGGTTCTGGTCACTTTTCTGCAAACCCATTTTTTGCAAATTTTGACAGGTCGGGGGTCATAAAAAATTACAAAATATTGACCAAAAATTCGAAAATAAACCAATAATGCAGCTAGATAGATATTTTAATAACAAATTCAGAGAGGTATTCCACTTTAAAATCGGGTAAAAATTTCAAAAGTTTGGGCTAAGCAGTGCTGGGATCTGGTCACTTTTCTGCAAACCTATTTTTTGCAAATTTTGACAGGTCGGGGGTCATAAAAAATTACAAAATATTGACCAAAAATTCGAAAATAAACCAATAATGCAGCTAGATAGATATTCGAATAACAAATTCACATAGGTATTCCACTTTTAAATCGGGTAAAAATTTCAAAAGTTATGGGCTAAGCAGTGCTGGGTTCTGGTCACTTTTCTGCGAGCCCATTTTTTGAACATTTTGACAGGTCGGGGGTCATAAAAAATGACGAAACATTGACCAAAAATTCGAAAATAAACCAATGATGTAGCTAGATAGATATTTTAATAACAAATTCAGAGAGGCATTCCACTTTTAAATCGGGTAAAAATTTCAAAAGTTATGGGATAAGCAGTGCTGGGATCTGGTCACTTTTCTGCAAACCCATTTTTTTGCAAATTTTGACAGGTCGGGGGTCATAAAAAACTACAAAATATTGACCAAAAATTCGAAAATAAACCAATAATGCAGCTAGAAAGATATTTTAACAACAAATTCAGAGAGGTATTCCACTTTTAAATCGGGTAAAAATTTCAAAAGTTATGGGCTAAGCAGTGCTGGGATCTGGTCACTTTTCTGCAAACCCATTTTTTGCAAATTTTGACAGGTCAGGGGTCATAAAAAACTACAAAATATTGTCCAAAAATTCGAAAATAAACCAATGATGTAGCTAGATAGATATTTTAATAACAAATTCAGAGAGGCATTCCACTTTTAAATCGGGTAAAAATTTCAAAAGTTATGGGATAAGCAGTGCTGGGATCTGGTCACTTTTCTGCAAACCCATTTTTTTGCAAATTTTGACAGGTCGGGGGTCATAAAAAACTACAAAATATTGACCAAAAATTCGAAAATAAACCAATAATGCAGCTAGAAAGATATTTTAACAACAAATTCAGAGAGGTATTCCACTTTTAAATCGGGTAAAAATTTCAAAAGTTATGGGCTAAGCAGTGCTGGGATCTGGTCACTTTTCTGCAAACCCATTTTTTGCAAATTTTGACAGGTCAGGGGTCATAAAAAACTACAAAATATTGTCCAAAAATTCGAAAATAAACCAATAATGCAGCTAGATAGATATTTTAACAACAAATTCAGAGAGGTATTCCACTTTTAAGTCGGGTAAAAATTTCAAAAGTTATGGGCTAAGCAGTGCTGGGATCTGGTCACTTTTCTGCAAACCCATTTTTTTTGCAAATTTTGACAGGTCGGGGGTCATAAAAAATTACAAAATATTGACCAAAAATTCGAAAATAAACCAATAATGCAGCTAGATAGATATTTTAACAACAAATTCAGAGAGGTATTCCACTTTTAGATCGGGTAAAAATTTCAAAAGTTATGGGCTAAGCAGTGCTGGGATCTGGTCACTTTTCTGCAAACCCATTTTTTGCAAATTTTGACAGGTCGGGGGTCATAAAAAACTACAAAATATTGACCAAAAATTCGAAAATAAACCAATAATGCAGCTAGATAGATATTCGAATAACAAATTCAGAGAGGTATTCCACTTTTAAATCGGTAAAAATTTCAAAAGTTTGGGCTAAGCAGTGCTGGGATCTGGTCACTTTTCTGCAAACCCATTTTTTGCAAATTTTGACAGGTCGGGGGTCATAAAAAACTACAAAATATTGACCAAAAATTCGAAAATAAACCAATAATGCAGCTAGATAGATATTTTAATAACAAATTCAGAGAGGTATTCCACTTTTAAATCGGGTAAAAATTTCAAAAGTTTGGGCTAAGCAGTGCTGGGATCTGGTCACTTTTCTGCAAACCCATTTTTTGCAAATTTTGACAGGTCGGGGGTCATAAAAAACTACAAAATATTGACCAAAAATTCGAAAATAAACCAATAATGCAGCTAGATAGATATTCGAATAACAAATTCAGAGAGGTATTCCACTTTTAAATCGGTAAAAATTTCAAAAGTTTGGGCTAAGCAGTGCTGGGATCTGGTCACTTTTCTGCAAACCCATTTTTTGCAAATTTTGACAGGTCGGGGGTCATAAAAAACTACAAAATATTGACCAAAAATTCGAAAATAAACCAATAATGCAGCTAGATAGATATTTTAATAACAAATTCAGAGAGGTATTCCACTTTTAAATCGGGTAAAAATTTCAAAAGTTTGGGCTAAGCAGTGCTGGGATCTGGTCACTTTTCTGCAAACCCATTTTTTGCAAATTTTGACAGGTCGGGGGTCATAAAAAACTACAAAATATTGACCAAAAATTCGAAAATAAACCAATAATGCAGCTAGATAGATATTTTAATAACAAATTCAGAGAGGTATTCCACTTTTAAATCGGGTAAAAATTTCAAAAGTTTGGGCTAAGCAGTGCTGGGATCTGGTCACTTTTCTGCAAACCCATTTTTTGCAAATTTTGACAGGTCGGGGGTCATAAAAAACTACAAAATATTGACCAAAAATTCGAAAATAAACCAATAATGCAGCTAGATAGATATTCGAATAACAAATTCAGAGAGGTATTCCACTTTTAAATCGGTAAAAATTTCAAAAGTTTGGGCTAAGCAGTGCTGGGATCTGGTCACTTTTCTGCAAACCCATTTTTTGCAAATTTTGACAGGTCGGGGGGTCATAAAAAACTACAAAATATTGACCAAAAATTCGAAAATAAACCAATAATGCAGCTAGATAGATATTTTAATAACAAATTCAGAGAGGTATTCCACTTTTAAATCGGGTAAAAATTTCAAAAGTTTGGGCTAAGCAGTGCTGGGATCTGGTCACTTTTCTGCAAACCCATTTTTTGCAAATTTTGACAGGTCGGGGGTCATAAAAAACTACAAAATATTGACCAAAAATTCGAAAATAAACCAATAATGCAGCTAGATAGATATTCGAATAACAAATTCAGAGAGGTATTCCACTTTTAAATCGGGTAAAAATTTCAAAAGGTTTGGGATAAGCAGTGCTGGGATCTGGTCACTTTTCTGCAAACCCATTTTTTGCAAATTTTAACAAGTCGGGGGTCATAAAAAACTACAAAATATTGACCAAAAATTCGAAAATAAACCAATAATGCAGCTAGATAGATATTTTAATAACAAATTCAGAGAGATATTCCACTTTTAAATCGGGTAAAAATTTCAAAAGTTTGGGCTAAGCAGTGCTGGGATCTGGTCACTTTTCTGCAAACCCATTTTTTGCAAATTTTGAGAGGTCGGGGGTCATAAAAAACTACAAAATATTGACCAAAAATTCGAAAATAAACCAATAATGCAGCTAGATAGATATTCGAATAACAAATTCAGAGAGGTATTCCACTTTTAAATCGGGTAAAAATTTCAAAAGTTTGGGCTAAGTAGTGCTGGGATCTTGTCACTTTTCTGCAAACCCATTTTTTGCAAATTTTGACAGGTCGGGGGTCATAAAAAATTACAAAATATCAACCAAAAATTAGAAAATAAACCAATAATGCAGCTAGATAGATATTTTAACAACAAATTCAGAGAGGTATTCCACTTTTAAATCGGTTAAAAATTTCAAAAGTTTGGGCTAAGCAGTGCTGGGATCTTGTCACTTTTCTGCAAACCCATTTTTTGCAAATTTTGACAGGTCGGGGGTCATAAAAATTACAAAATATTGACCAAAAATTCGAAAATAAACCAATAATGCAGCTAGATAGATATTTTAATAGCAAATTCAGAGAGGTATTCCACTTTTAAATCGGGTAAAAATTTCAAAAGTTTGGGCTAAGCAGTGCTGGGATCTGGTCACTTTTCTGCAAACCCATTTTTTGCAAATTTTGACAGGTCGGGGGGTCATAAAAAATGACGAAACATTGACCAAAAATTCGAAAATAAACCAATGATGTAGCTAGATAGATATTTTAATAACAAATTCAGAGAGGCATTCCACTTTTAAATCGGGTAAAAATTTCAAAAGTTATGGGATAAGCAGTGCTGGGATCTGGTCACTTTTCTGCAAACCCATTTTTTGCAAATTTTGACAGGTCGGGGGTCATAAAAATTACAAAATATTGACCAAAAATTCGAAAATAAACCAATAATGCAGCTAGATAGATATTTTAATAACAAATTCAGAGAGGTATTCCACTTTTAAATCGGGTAAAAATTTCAAAAGTTTGGGCTAAGCAGTGCTGGGATCTGGTCACTTTTCTGCAAACCCATTTTTTGCAAATTTTGACAGGTCAGGGGTCATAAAAAATTACAAAATATTGACCAAAAATTCGAAAATAAACCAATAATGCAGCTAGATAGATATTTTAATAACAAATTCAGAGAGGTATTCCACTTTTAAATCGGGTAAAAATTTCAAAAGTTTGGGCTAAGCAGTGCTGGGATCTGGTCACTTTTCTGCAAACCCATTTTTTGCAAATTTTGACAGGTCGGGGGTCATAAAAAATTACAAAATATTGACCAAAAATTCAAAAATAAACCAATAATGCAGCTAGATAGATATTTTAATAACAAATTCAGAGAGGTATTCCACTTTTAAATCGGGTAAAAATTTCAAAAGTTTGGGCCAAGCAGTGCTGGGATCTGGTCACTTTTCTGCAAACCCATTTTTTGCAAATTTTGACAGGTCGGGGGTCATAAAAAATTACAAAATATTGACCAAAAATTCGAAAATAAACCAATAATGCAGCTAGATAGATATTTTAATAACAAATTCAGAGAGGTATTCCACTTTTAAATCGGGTAAAAATTTCAAAAGTTTGGGCTAAGCAGTGCTGGGATCTGGTCACTTTTCTGCAAACCCATTTTTTGCAAATTTTGACAGGTCGGGGGTCATAAAAAACTACAAAATATTGACCAAAAATTCGAAAATAAACCAATAATGCAGCTAGATAGATATTCGAATAACAAATTCAGAGAGGTATTCCACTTTTAAATCGGGTAAAAATTTCAAAAGTTTGGGCTAAGCAGTGCTGGGATCTGGTCACTTTTCTGCAAACCCATTTTTTGCAAATTTTGACAGGTCGGGGGTCATAAAAAATTACAAAATATTGACCAAAAATTCGAAAATAAACCAATAATGCAGCTAGATAGATATTTTAACAACAAATTCAGAGAGGTATTCCACTTTTAAATCGGGTAAAAATTTCAAAAGTTTGGGCTAAGCAGTGCTGGGATCTGGTCACTTTTCTGCAAACCCATTTTTTGCAAATTTTGACAGGTCGGGGGTCATAAAAAATTACAAAATATTGACCAAAAATTCAAAAATAAACCAATAATGCAGCTAGATAGATATTTTAATAACAAATTCAGAGAGGTATTCCACTTTTAAATCGGGTAAAAATTTCAAAAGTTTGGGCCAAGCAGTGCTGGGATCTGGTCACTTTTCTGCAAACCCATTTTTTGCAAATTTTGACAGGTCGGGGGTCATAAAAAATTACAAAATATTGACCAAAAATTCGAAAATAAACCAATAATGCAGCTAGATAGATATTTTAATAACAAATTCAGAGAGGTATTCCACTTTTAAATCGGGTAAAAATTTCAAAAGTTTGGGCTAAGCAGTGCTGGGATCTGGTCACTTTTCTGCAAACCCATTTTTTGCAAATTTTGACAGGTCGGGGGTCATAAAAAACTACAAAATATTGACCAAAAATTTGAAAATAAACCAATAATGCAGCTAGATAGATATTCGAATAACAAATTCAGAGAGGTATTCCACTTTTAAATCGGGTAAAAATTTCAAAAGTTTGGGCTAAGCAGTGCTGGGATCTGGTCACTTTTCTGCAAACCCATTTTTTGCAAATTTTGACAGGTCGGGGGTCATAAAAAATTACAAAATATTGACCAAAAATTCGAAAATAAACCAATAATGCAGCTAGATAGATATTTTAACAACAAATTCAGAGAGGTATTCCACTTTTAAATCGGGTAAAAATTTCAAAAGTTTGGGCTAAGCAGTGCTGGGATCTGGTCACTTTTCTGCAAACCTATTTTTTGCAAATTTTGACAGGTCGGGGGTCATAAAAAACTACAAAATATTGACCAAAAATTCGAAAATAAACCAATAATGCAGCTAGATAGATATTCGAATAACAAATTCAAAGAGGTATTCCACTTTTAAATCGGGTAAAAATTTCAAAAGTTTGGGCTAAGCAGTGCTTGGATCTGGTCACTTTTCTGCAAACCCATTTTTTGCAAATTTTGACAGGTCGGGGGTCATAAAAAATGACGAAACATTGACCAAAAATTCGAAAATAAACCAATGATGTAGCTAGATAGATATTTTAATAACAAATTCAGAGAGGTATTCCACTTTTAAATCGGGTAAAAATTTCAAAAGTTATGGGCTAAGCAGTGCTGGGTTCTGGTCACTTTTCTGCAAACCCATTTTTTGCAAATTTTGACAGGTCGGGGGTCATAAAAAATTACAAAATATTGACCAAAAATTCGAAAATAAACCAATAATGCAGCTAGATAGATATTTTAATAACAAATTCAGAGAGGTATTCCACTTTAAAATCGGGTAAAAATTTCAAAAGTTTGGGCTAAGCAGTGCTGGGATCTGGTCACTTTTCTGCAAACCTATTTTTTGCAAATTTTGACAGGTCGGGGGTCATAAAAAATTACAAAATATTGACCAAAAATTCGAAAATAAACCAATAATGCAGCTAGATAGATATTTTAACAACAAATTCAGAGATGTATTCCACTTTTAAATCAGGTAAAAATTTCAAAAGTTTGGGCTAAGCAGTGCTGGGATCTGGTCACTTTTCTGCAAACCCATTTTTTGCAAATTTTGACAGGTCGGGGGTCATAAAAAATTACAAAATATTGACCAAAAATTCGAAAATAAACCAATAATGCAGCTAGATAGATATTTTAATAACAAATTCAGAGAGGTATTCCACTTTAAAATCGGGTAAAAATTTCAAAAGTTTGGGCTAAGCAGTGCTGGGATCTGGTCACTTTTCTGCAAACCTATTTTTTGCAAATTTTGACAGGTCGGGGGTCATAAAAAATTACAAAATATTGACCAAAAATTCGAAAATAAACCAATAATGCAGCTAGATAGATATTTTAACAACAAATTCAGAGATGTATTCCACTTTTAAATCAGGTAAAAATTTCAAAAGTTTGGGCTAAGCAGTGCTGGGATCTGGTCACTTTTCTGCAAACCCATTTTTTGCAAATTTTGACAGGTCGGGGGTCATAAAAAATTACAAAATATTGACCAAAAATTCGAAAATAAACCAATAATGCAGCTAGATAGATATTTTAATAACAAATTCAGAGAGGTATTCCACTTTTAAATCGGGTAAAAATTTCAAAAGTTTGGGCTAAGCAGTGCTGGGATCTGGTCACTTTTCTGCAAACCCATTTTTTGCAAATTTTGACAGGTCGGGGGGTCATAAAAAACTACAAAATATTGACCAAAAATTCGAAAATAAACCAATAATGCAGCTAGATAGATATTCGAATAACAAATTCAGAGAGGTATTCCACTTTTAAATCGGGTAAAAATTTCAAAAGTTTGGGCTAAGCAGTGCTGGAATCTGGTCACTTTTCTGCAAACCCATTTTTTTTCCAAATTTTAACAGTTCGGGGGTCATAAAAAATTACAAAATATTGACCAAAAATTCGAAAATAAACCAATGATGTAGCTAGATAGATATTTTAATAACAAATTCAGAGAGGTATTCCACTTTTAAATCGGGTAAAAATTTCAAAAGTTATGGGCTAAGCAGTGCTGGGTTCTGGTCACTTTTCTGCAAACCCATTTTTTGCAAATTTTGACAGGTCGAGGGTCATAAAAAATTACAAAATATTGACCAAAAATTCGAAAATAAACCAATAATGCAGCTAGATAGATATTCGAATAACAAATTCAGAGAGGTATTCCACTTTTAAATCGGGTAAAAATTTCAAAAGTTATGGGCTAAGCAGTGCTGGGTTCTGGTCACTTTTCTGCGAACCCATTTTTTGAACATTTTGACAGGTCGGGGGTCATAAAAAATGAAGAAACATTGACCAAAAATTCGAAAATAAACCAATGATGTAGCTAGATAGATATTTTAATAACAAATTCAGAGAGGCATTCCACTTTTAAATCGGGTAAAAATTTCAAAAGTTATGGGATAAGCAGTGCTGGGATCTGGTCACTTTTCTGCAAACCCATTTTTTTGCAAATTTTGACAGGTCGGGGGTCATAAAAAACTACAAAATATTGACCAAAAATTCGAAAATAAACCAATAATGCAGCTAGAAAGATATTTTAACAACAAATTCAGAGAGGTATTCCACTTTTAAATCGGGTAAAAATTTCAAAAGTTTGGGCTAAGCAGTGCTGGGATCTGGTCACTTTTCTGCAAACCCATTTTTTGCAAATTTTGACAGGTCGGGGGTCATAAAAAACTACAAAATATTGTCCAAAAATTCGAAAATAAACCAATGATGTAGCTAGATAGATATTTTAATAACAAATTCAGAGAGGCATTCCACTTTTAAATCGGGTAAAAATTTCAAAAGTTATGGGATAAGCAGTGCTGGGATCTGGTCACTTTTCTGCAAACCCATTTTTTGCAAATTTTGACAGGTCGGGGGTCATAAAAAACTACAAAATATTGACCAAAAATTCGAAAATAAACCAATACTGCAGCTAGATAGATATTCGAATAAAAAATTCAGAGAGGTATTCCACTTTTAAATCGGGTAAAAATTTCAGAAGTTATGGGATAAGCAGTACTGGGATCTGGTCACTTTTCTGCAAACCCATTTTTTGCAAATTTTGACAGGTCGGGGGTCATAAAAAACTACAAAATATTGTCCAAAAATTCGAAAATAAACCAATGATGTAGCTAGATAGATATTTTAATAACAAATTCAGAGAGGCATTCCACTTTTAAATCGGGTAAAAATTTCAAAAGTTATGGGATAAGCAGTGCTGGGATCTGGTCACTTTTCTGCAAACCCATTTTTTTGCAAATTTTGACAGGTCGGGGGTCATAAAAAACTACAAAATATTGACCAAAAATTTGAAAATAAACCAATAATGCAGCTAGATAGATATTCGAATAACAAATTCAGAGAGGTATTCCACTTTTAAATCGGGTAAAAATTTCAAAAGTTTGGGCTAAGCAGTGCTGGGATCTGGTCACTTTTCTGCAAACCCATTTTTTGCAAATTTTGACAGGTCGGGGGTCATAAAAAATGACGAAACATTGACCAAAAATTCGAAAATAAACCAATGATGTAGCTAGATAGATATTTTAATAACAAATTCAGAGAGGCATTCCACTTTTAAATCGGGTAAAACTTTCAAAAGTTATGGGCTAAGCAGTGCTGGGATCTGGTCACTTTTCTGCAAACCCATTTTTTGCAAATTTTGACAGGTTGGGGGTCATAAAAAACTAAAAAATATTGACCAAAAATTCGAAAATAAACCAATAATGCAGCTAGATAGATATTTTAACAACAAATTCAGAGAGGTATTCCACTTTTAAGTCGGGTAAAAATTTCAAAAGTTATGGGCTAAGCAGTGCTGGGATCTGGTCACTTTTCTGCAAACCCATTTTTTGCAAATTTTGACAGGTCGGGGGTCATAAAAAACTACAAAATATTGACCAAAAATTCGAAAATAAACCAATAATGCAGCTAGATAGATATTCGAATAACAAATTCAGAGAGGTATTCCACTTTTAAATCGGGAAAAATTTCAAAAGTTTGGGCTAAGCAGTGCTGGGATCTGGTCACTTTTCTGCAAGCCCATTTTTTGCAAATTTTGACAGGTCGGGGGTCATAAAAAACTACAAAATATTGACCAAAAATTCGAAAATAAACCAATAATGCAGCTAGATAGATATTTGAATAACAAATTCAGAGAGGTATTCCACTTTTAAATCGGTAAAAATTTCAAAAGTTTGGGCTAAGCAGTGCTGGGATCTGGTCACTTTTCTGCAAACCCATTTTTTGCAAATTTTGACAGGTCGGGGGTCATAAAAAACTACAAAATATTGACCAAAAATTCGAAAATAAACCAATAATGCAGCTAGATAGATATTTTAATAACAAATTCAGAGAGGTATTCCACTTTTAAATCGGGTAAAAATTTCAAAAGTTTGGGCTAAGCAGTGCTGGGATCTGGTCACTTTTCTGCAAACCCATTTTTTGCAAATTTTGACAGGTCGGGGGTCATAAAAAATTACAAAATATTGACCAAAAATTCGAAAATAAACCAATAATGCAGCTAGATAGATATTCGAATAACAAATTCAGAGAGGTATTCCACTTTTAAATCGGGTAAAAATTTCAAAAGGTTTGGGATAAGCAGTGCTGGGATCTGGTCACTTTTCTGCAAACCCATTTTTTGCAAATTTTAACAAGTCGGGGGTCATAAAAAACTACAAAATATTGACCAAAAATTCGAAAATAAACCAATAATGCAGCTAGATAGATATTTTAATAACAAATTCAGAGAGATATTCCACTTTTAAATCGGGTAAAAATTTCAAAAGTTTGGGCTAAGCAGTGCTGGGATCTGGTCACTTTTCTGCAAACCCATTTTTTGCAAATTTTGAGAGGTCGGGGGTCATAAAAAACTACAAAATATTGACCAAAAATTCGAAAATAAACCAATAATGCAGCTAGATAGATATTCGAATAACAAATTCAGAGAGGTATTCCACTTTTAAATCGGGTAAAAATTTCAAAAGTTTGGGCTAAGCAGTGCTGGGATCTTGTCACTTTTCTGCAAACCCATTTTTTGCAAATTTTGACAGGTCGGGGGTCATAAAAAATTACAAAATATCAACCAAAAATTAGAAAATAAACCAATAATGCAGCTAGATAGATATTTTAACAACAAATTCAGAGAGGTATTCCACTTTTAAATCGGGTAAAAATTTCAAAAGTTTGGGCTAAGCAGTGCTGGGATCTTGTCACTTTTCTGCAAACCCATTTTTTGCAAATTTTGACAGGTCGGGGGTCATAAAAAATTACAAAATATTGACCAAAAATTCGAAAATAAACCAATAATGCAGCTAGATAGATATTTTAATAGCAAATTCAGAGAGGTATTCCACTTTTAAATCGGGTAAAAATTTCAAAAGGTTTGGGATAAGCAGTGCTGGGATCTGGTCACTTTTCTGCAAACCCATTTTTTGCAAATTTTAACAAGTCGGGGGTCATAAAAAACTACAAAATATTGACCAAAAATTCGAAAATAAACCAATAATGCAGCTAGATAGATATTTTAATAACAAATTCAGAGAGGTATTCCACTTTTAAATCGGGTAAAAATTTCAAAAGTTATGGGCTAAGCAGTGCTGGGTTCTGGTCACTTTTCTGCGAACCCATTTTTTGAAAATTTTGACAGGTCGGGGGTCATAAAAAATTACAAAATATTGACCAAAAATTCGAAAATAAACCAATAATGCAGCTAGATAGATATTCGAATAACAAATTCAGAGAGGTATTCCACTTTTAAATCGGGTAAAAATTTCAAAAGTTATGGGATAAGCAGTACTGGGATCTGGTCACTTTTCTGCAAACCCATTTTTTGCAAATTTTGACAGGTCGGGGGTCATAAAAAATTACAAAATATTGACCAAAAATTCGAAAATAAACCAATAATGCAGCTAGATAGATATTTTAATAGCAAATTCAGAGAGGTATTCCACTTTTAAATCGGGTAAAAATTTCAAAAGGTTTGGGATAAGCAGTGCTGGGATCTGGTCACTTTTCTGCAAACCCATTTTTTGCAAATTTTAACAAGTCGGGGGTCATAAAAAACTACAAAATATTGACCAAAAATTCGAAAATAAACCAATAATGCAGCTAGATAGATATTCGAATAACAAATTCAGAGAGGTATTCCACTTTTAAATCGGGTAAAAATTTCAAAAGTTTGGGCTAAGCAGTGCTGGGATCTGGTCACTTTTCTGCAAACCCATTTTTTGCAAATTTTGACAGGTCGGGGGGTCATAAAAAATTACAAAATATTGACCAAAAATTCGAAAATAAACCAATAATGCAGATAGATAGATATTCGAATAACAAATTCAGAGAGGTATTCCACTTTTAAATCGGGTAAAAATTTCAAAAGTTTGGGCTAAGCAGTGCTGGGATCTGGTCACTTTTCTGCAAACCCATTTTTTGCAAATTTTGACAGGTCGGGGGTCATAAAAACTACAAAATATTGACCAAAAATTCGAAAATAAACCAATAATGCAGCTAGATAGATATTCGAATAACAAATTCAGAGAGGTATTCCACTTTTAAATCGGGTAAAAATTTCAATAGTTTGGGCTAAGCAGTGCTGGGATCTGGTCACTTTTCTGCAAACCCATTTTTTGCAAATTTTGACAGGTCGGGGGTCATAAAAAATGACGAAACATTGACCAAAAATTCGAAAATAAACCAATGATGTAGCTAGATAGATATTTTAATAACAAATTCAGAGAGGCATTCCACTTTTAAATCGGGTAAAAATTTCAAAAGTTATGGGATAAGCAGTGCTGGGATCTGGTCACTTTTCTGCAAACCCATTTTTTTGCAAATTTTGACAGGTCGGGGGTCATAAAAAATTACAAAATTTTGACCAAAAATTCGAAAATAAACCAATAATGCAGCTAGATAGATATTTTAATAACAAATTCAGAGAGGTATTCCACTTTTAAATCGGGTAAAAATTTCAAAAGTTATGGGCTAAGCAGTGCTGGGTTCTGGTCACTTTTCTGCAAACCCATTTTTTGCAAATTTTGACAGGTCGGGGGTCATAAAAAATTACAAAATATTGACCAAAAATTCGAAAATAAACCAATAATGCAGCTAGATAGATATTCGAATAACAAATTCAGAGAGGTAATCCACTTTTAAATCGGGTAAAAATTTTAAAAGTTATGGGCTAAGCAGTGCTGGGATCTGGTCACTTTTCTGCAAACCCATTTTTTGCAAATTTTGACAGGTCGGGGGTCATAAAAAATGACGAAACATTGACCAAAAATTCGAAAATAAACCAATGATCTAGCTAGATAGATATTTTAATAACAAATTCAGAGAGGCATTCCACTTTTAAATCGGGTAAAAATTTCAAAAGTTATGGGATAAGCAGTGCTGGGATCTGGTCACTTTTCTGCAAACCCATTTTTTTGCAAATTTTGACAGGTCGGGGGTCATAAAAAACTACAAAACATTGACCAAAAATTCGAAAATAAACCAATGATGTAGCTAGATAGATATTTTAATAACAAATTCAGAGAGGCATTCCACTTTTAAATCGGGTAAAAATTTCAAAAGTTATGGGCTAAGCAGTGCTGGGATCTGGTCACTTTTCTGCAAACCCATTTTTTTGCAAATTTTGACAGGTCGGGGGTCATAAAAAATTACAAAATATTGACCAAAAATTCGAAAATAAACCAATAATGCAGCTAGATAGATATTCGAATAACAAATTCAGAGAGGTATTCCACTTTTAAATCGGGTAAAAATTTCAAAAGTTATGGGCTAAGCAGTGCTGGGTTCTGGTCACTTTTCTGCGAACCCATTTTTTGCAAATTTTGACAGGTCGGGGGTCATAAAAAATTACAAAATATTGACCAAAAATTCGAAAATAAACTAATAATGCAGCTAAATAGATATTTTAATAACAAATTCAGAGAGGTATTCCACTTTTAAATCGGGTAAAAATTTCAAAAGTTTGGGCTAAGCAGTGCTGGGATCTGGTCACTTTTCTGCAAGCCCATTTTTTGCAAATTTTGACAGGTCGGGGGTCATAAAAAACTACAAAATATTGACCAAAAATTCGAAAATTAACCAATAATGCAGCTAGATAGATATTCGAATAACAAATTCAGAGAGGTATTCCACTTTTAAATCGGGTAAAAATTTCAAAAGTTTGGGCTAAGCAGTGCTGGGATCTGGTCACTTTTCTGCAAACCCATTTTTTGCAAATTTTGACAGGTCGGGGGTCATAAAAAACTACAAAATATTGACCAAATATTCGAAAATAAACCAATAATGCAGCTAGATAGATATTTTAATAACAAATTCAGAGAGGTATTCCACTTTTAAATCGGGTAAAAATTTCAAAAGTTTGGGCTAAGCAGTGCTGGGATCTGGTCACTTTTCTGCAAACCCATTTTTTGCAAATTTTGACAGGTCGGGGGTCATAAAAAATTACAAAATATTGACCAAAAATTCGAAAATAAACCAATGATGTAGCTAGATAGATATTTTAATAACAAATTCAGAGAGGCATTCCACTTTTAAATCGGGTAAAAATTTCAAAAGTTATGGGATAAGCAGTGCTGGGATCTGGTCACTTTTCTGCAAACCCATTTTTTGCAAATTTTAACAAGTCGGGGGTCATAAAAAACTACAAAATATTGACCAAAAATTCGAAAATAAACCAATAATGCAGCTAGATAGATATTTTAATAACAAATTCAGAGAGATATTCCACTTTTAAATCGGGTAAAAATTTCAAAAGATGGGCTAAGCAGTGCTGGGATCTGGTCACTTTTCTGCAAACCCATTTTTTGCAAATTTTGACAGGTCGGGGGTCATAAAAAACTACAAAATATTGACCAAAAATTCGAAAATAAACCAATAATGCAGCTAGATAGATATTCGAATAACAAATTCAGAGAGGTATTCCACTTTTAAATCGGTTAAAAATTTCAAAAGTTTGGGCTAAGCAGTGCTGGGATCTTGTCACTTTTCTGCAAACCCATTTTTTGCAAATTTTGACAGGTTGGGGGTCATAAAAAATTACAAAATATTGACCAAAAATTCGAAAATAAACCAATAATGCAGCTAGATAGATATTTTAATAACAAATTCAGAGAGATATTCCACTTTTAAATCGGGTAAACATTTCAAAAGGTTAAGCAGTGCTGGGATCTGGTCTCTTTTCTGCAAACCCATTTTTTGCAAATTTTGACAGGTCGGGGGTCATAAAAAATTACAAAATATTGACCAAAAATTCGAAAATAAACCAATGATGCAGCTAGATAGATATTTAAATAACAAATTCAGAGAGGTATTCCACTTTTAAATCGGGTAAAAATTTCAAAAGTTATGGGCTAAGTAGTGCTCGGATCTGGTCACTTTTCTGCAAACCCATTTTTTGCAAATTTTGACAGGTCGGGGGTCATAAAAAATTAAAAAATATTGACCAAAAATTCGAAAATAAACCAATAATGCAGCTAGATAGATATTTTAATAGCAAATTCAGAGAGGTATTCCACTTTTAAATCGGGTAAAAATTACAAAAGGTTTGGGATAAGCAGTGCTGCGATCTGGTCACTTTTCTGCAAACCCATTTTTTGAAAATTTTGACAGGTCGGGGGTCATAAAAAATGACGAAACATTGACCAAAAATTCGAAAATAAACCAATGATGTAGCTAGATAGATATTTTAATAACAAATTCAGAGAGGTATTCCACTTTTAAATCGGGTAAAAATTTCAAAAGTTATGGGATAAGCAGTGCTGGGATCTGGTCACTTTTCTGCAAACCCATTTTTTTGCAAATTTTGACAGGTCGGGGGTCATAAAAAATTACAAAATATTGACCAAAAATTCGAAAATAAACCAATAATGCAGCTAGATAGATATTTTAACAACAAATTCAGAGAGGTATTCCACTTTTAAATCGGGTAAAAATTTCAAAAGTTTGGGCTAAGCAGTGCTGGGATCTGGTCACTTTTCTGCAAACCCATTTTTTGCAAATTTTGACAGGTCGGGGGTCATAAAAAACTACAAAATATTGACCAAAAATTCGAAAATAAACCAATAATGCAGCTAGATAGATATTTTAACAACAAATTCAGAGAGGTATTCCACTTTTAAATCGGGTAAAAATTTCAAAAGTTTGGGCTAAGCAGTGCTGGGATCTTGTCACTTTTCTGCAAACCCATTTTTTGCAAATTTTGACAGGTCGGGGGTCATAAAAAACTACAAAACATTGACCAAAAATTCGAAAATAAACCAATGATGTAGCTAGATAGATATTTTAATAACAAATTCAGAGAGGCATTCCACTTTTAAATCGGGTAAAAATTTCAAAAGTTATGGGCTAAGCAGTGCTGGGATCTGGTCACTTTTCTGCAAACCCATTTTTTTGCAAATTTTGACAGGTCGGGGGTCATAAAAAATTACAAAATATTGACCAAAAATTCGAAAATAAACCAATAATGCAGATAGATAGATATTTTAACAACAAATTCAGAGAGGTATTCCACTTTTAAATCGGGTAAAAATTTCAAAAGTTTGGGCTAAGCAGTGCTGGGATCTGGTCACTTTTCTGCAAACCCATTTTTTGCAAATTTTGACAGGTCGGGGGTCATAAAAAACTACAAAATATTGACCAAAAATTCGAAAATAAACCAATAATGCAGCTAGATAGATATTCGAATAACAAATTCAGAGAGGTATTCCACTTTTAAATCGGGTAAAAATTTCAAAAGTTTGGGCTAAGCAGTGCTGGGATCTGGTCACTTTTCTGCAAGCCCATTTTTTGCAAATTTTGACAGGTCGGGGGTCATAAAAAACTACAAAATATTGACCAAAAATTCGAAAATAAACCAATAATGCAGCTAGATAGATATTCGAATAACAAATTCAGAGAGGTATTCCACTTTTAAATCGGGTAAAAATTTCAAAAGTTTGGGCTAAGCAGTGCTGGGATCTGGTCACTTTTCTGCAAACCCATTTTTTGCAAATTTTGACAGGTCGGGGGTCATAAAAAACTACAAAATATTTACCAAAAATTCGAAAATAAACCAATAATGCAGCTAGATAGATATTTTAATAACAAATTCAGAGAGGTATTCCACTTTTAAATCGGGTAAAAATTTCAAAAGTTTGGGCTAAGCAGTGCTGGGATCTGGTCACTTTTCTGCAAACCCATTTTTTGCAAATTTTGACAGGTCGGGGGTCATAAAAAACTACAAAATATTGACCAAAAATTCGAAAATAAACCAATAATGCAGCTAGATAGATATTCGAATAACAAATTCAGAGAGGTATTCCACTTTTAAATCGGGTAAAAATTTCAAAAGGTTTGGGATAAGCAGTGCTGGGATCTGGTCACTTTTCTGCAAACCCATTTTTTGCAAATTTTAACAAGTCGGGGGTCATAAAAAACTACAAAATATTGACCAAAAATTCGAAAATAAACCAATAATGCAGATAGATAGATATTTTAACAACAAATTCAGAGAGGTATTCCACTTTTAAATCGGGTAAAAATTTCAAAAGTTTGGGCTAAGCAGTGCTGGGATCTGGTCACTTTTCTGCAAACCCATTTTTTGCAAATTTTGACAGGTCGGGGGTCATAAAAAACTACAAAATATTTACCAAAAATTCGAAAATAAACCAATAATGCAGCTAGATAGATATTTTAATAACAAATTCAGAGAGGTATTCCACTTTTAAATCGGGTAAAAATTTCAAAAGTTTGGGCTAAGCAGTGCTGGGATCTGGTCACTTTTCTGCAAACCCATTTTTTGCAAATTTTGACAGGTCGGGGGTCATAAAAAACTACAAAATATTGACCAAAAATTCGAAAATAAACCAATAATGCAGCTAGATAGATATTCGAATAACAAATTCAGAGAGGTATTCCACTTTTAAATCGGGTAAAAATTTCAAAAGGTTTGGGATAAGCAGTGCTGGGATCTGGTCACTTTTCTGCAAACCCATTTTTTGCAAATTTTAACAAGTCGGGGGTCATAAAAAACTACAAAATATTGACCAAAAATTCGAAAATAAACCAATGATGTAGCTAGATAGATATTTTAATAACAAATTCAGAGAGGTATTCCACTTTTAAATCGGGTAAAAATTTCAAAAGTTATGGGATAAGCAGTGCTGGGATCTGGTCACTTTTCTGCAAACCCATTTTTTTGCAAATTTTGACAGGTCGGGGGTCATAAAAAATTACAAAGTATTGACCAAAAATTCGAAAATAAACCAATAATGCAGCTAGATAGATATTTTAATAGCAAATTCAGAGAGGTATTCCACTTTTAAATCGGGTAAAAATTACAAAAGGTTTGGGATAAGCAGTGCTGCGATCTGGTCACTTTTCTGCAAACCCATTTTTTGCAAATTTTAACAAGTCGGGGGTCATAAAAAACTACAAAATATTGACCAAAAATTCGAAAATAAACCAATGATGTAGCTAGATAGATATTTTAATAACAAATTCAGAGAGGTATTCCACTTTTAAATCGGGTAAAAATTTCAAAAGTTATGGGATAAGCAGTGCTGGGATCTGGTCACTTTTCTGCAAACCCATTTTTTTGCAAATTTTGACAGGTCGGGGGTCATAAAAAATTACAAAGTATTGACCAAAAATTCGAAAATAAACCAATAATGCAGCTAGATAGATATTTTAACAACAAATTCAGAGAGGTATTCCACTTTTAAATCGGGTAAAAATTTCAAAAGTTTGGGCTAAGCAGTGCTGGGATCTGGTCACTTTTCTGCAAACCCATTTTTTGCAAATTTTGACAGGTCGGGGGTCATAAAGAACTACAAAATATTGACCAAAAATTCGAAAATAAACCAATAATGCAGATAGATAGATATTTTAACAACAAATTCAGAGAGGTATTCCACTTTTAAATCGGGTAAAAATTTCAAAAGTTTGGGCTAAGCAGTGCTGGGATCTTGTCACTTTTCTGCAAACCCATTTTTTGCAAATTTTGACAGGTCGGGGGTCATAAAAAATTACAAAATATTGACCAAAAATTCGAAAATAAACCAATAATGCAGCTAGATAGATATTTTAATAACAAATTCAGAGAGATATTCCACTTTTAAATCGGGTAAACATTTCAAAAGGTTGGCTAAGCAGTGCTGGGATCTGGTCTCTTTTCTGCAAACCCATTTTTTTGCAAATTTTGACAGGTCGGGGGTCATAAAAAATTACAAAATATTGACCAAAAATTCGAAAATAAACCAATAATGCAGCTAGATAGATATTCGAATAACAAATTCAGAGAGGTATTCCACTTTTAAATCGGGTAAAAATTTCAAAAGTTATGGGCTAAGCAGTGCTCGGATCTGGTCACTTTTCTGCAAACCCATTTTTTGCAAATTTTGACAGGTCGGGGGTCATAAAAAATTAAAAAATATTGACCAAAAATTCGAAAATAAACCAATAATGCAGCTAGATAGATATTTTAATAACAAATTCAGAGAGGTATTCCACTTTTAAATCGGGTAAAAATTACAAAAGGTTTGGGATAAGCAGTGCTGCGATCTGGTCACTTTTCTGCAAACCCATTTTTTGCAAATTTTAACAGGTCGGGGGTCATAAAAAACTACAAAATATTGACCAAAAATTCGAAAATAAACCAATGATGCAGCTAGATAGATATTTTAATAACAAATTCAGAGAGGTATTCCACTTTTAAATCGGGTAAAAATTTCAAAAGTTATGGGCTAAGCAGTGCTGGGATCTGGTCACTTTTCTGCAAACCCATTTTTTTGCAAATTTTGACAGGTCGGGGGTCATAAAAAATTACAAAATATTGACCAAAAATTCGAAAATAAACCAATAATGCAGCTAGATAGATATTTTAATAACAAATTCAGAGAGGTATTCCACTTTTAAATCGGGTAAAAATTTCAAAAGTTTGGGCTAAGCAGTGCTGGGATCTGGTCACTTTTCTGCAAACCCATTTTTTGCAAATTTTGACAGGTCGGGGGTCATAAAAAACTACAAAATATTGACCAAAAATTCGAAAATAAACCAATAATGCAGCTAGATAGATATTTTAATAACAAATTCAGAGAGGTATTCCACTTTTAAATCGGGTAAAAATTTCAAAAGTTATGGGCTAAGCAGTGCTGGGATCTGGTCACTTTTCTGCAAACCCATTTTTTGCAAATTTTGACAGGTCGGGGGTCATAAAAAACTACAAAATATTGACCAAAAATTCGAAAATAAACCAATAATGCAGCTAGATAGATATTCGAATAACAAATTCAGAGAGGTATTCCACTTTTAAATCGGGTAAAAATTTCAAAAGTTTGGGCTAAGCAGTGCTGGGATCTTGTCACTTTTCTGCAAACCCATTTTTTGCAAATTTTGACAGGTCGGGGGTCATAAAAAATTACAAAATATCAACCAAAAATTCGAAAATAAACCAATAATGCAGCTAGATAGATATTTTAATAACAAATTCAGAGAGGTATTCCACTTTTAAATCGGTTAAAAATTTCAAAAGTTTGGGCTAAGCAGTGCTGGGATCTTGTCACTTTTCTGCAAACCCATTTTTTGCAAATTTTGACAGGTTGGGGGTCATAAAAAATTACAAAATATTGACCAAAAATTCGAAAATAAACCAATAATGCAGCTAGATAGATATTTTAATAACAAATTCAGAGAGGTATTCCACTTTTAAATCGGGTAAAAATTTCAAAAGTTTGGGCTAAGCAGTGCTGGGATCTGGTCACTTTTCTGCAAACCCATTTTTTGCAAATTTTGACAGGTCGGGGGTCATAAAAAATTACAAAATATTGACCAAAAATTCGAAAATAAACCAATGATGCAGCTAGATAGATATTTAAATAACAAATTCAGAGAGGTATTCCACTTTTAAATCGGGTAAAAATTTCAAAAGTTATGGGCTAAGCAGTGCTGGGATCTGGTCACTTTTCTGCAAACCCATTTTTTGCAAATTTTGACAGGTCGGGGGTCATAAAAAACTACAAAATATTGACCAAAAATTCGAAAATAAACCAATAATGCAGCTAGATAGATATTTTAATAACAAATTCAGAGAGGTATTCCACTTTTAAATCGGGTAAAAATTTCAAAAGGTATGGGCTAAGCAGTGCTGGGATCTGGTCACTTTTCTGCAAACCCATTTTTTTGCAAATTTTGACAGGTCGGGGGTCATAAAAAATTACAAAATATTGACCAAAAATTCGAAAATAAACCAATAATGCAGCTAGATAGATATTTTAACAACAAATTCAGAGAGGTATTCCACTTTTAAATCGGGTAAAAATTTCAAAAGTTTGGGCTAAGCAGTGCTGGGATCTGGTCACTTTTCTGCAAACCCATTTTTTGCAAATTTTGACAGGTCGGGGGTCATAAAAAACTACAAAATATTGACCAAAAATTCGAAAATAAACCAATAATGCAGCTAGATAGATATTCGAATAACAAATTCAGAGAGGTATTCCACTTTTAAATCGGGTAAAAATTTCAAAAGGTTTGGGATAAGCAGTGCTGGGATCTGGTCACTTTTCTGCAAACCCATTTTTTGCAAATTTTAACAAGTCGGGGGTCATAAAAAACTACAAAATATTGACCAAAAATTCGAAAATAAACCAATAATGCAGCTAGATAGATATTTTAATAACAAATTCAGAGAGGTATTCCACTTTTAAATCGGGTAAAAATTTCAAAAGTTATGGGCTAAGCAGTGCTGGGATCTGGTCACTTTTCTGCAAACCCTTTTTTTGCAAATTTTGACAGGTCGGGGGTCATAAAAAATTACAAAATATTGACCAAAAATTCGAAAATAAACCAATGATGCAGCTAGATAGATATTTTAATAACAAATTCAGAGAGGTATTCCACTTTTAAATCGGGTAAAAATTTCAAAAGTTTGGGCTAAGCAGTGCTGGGATCTTGTCACTTTTCTGCAAACCCATTTTTTGCAAATTTTGACAGGTCGGGGGTCATAAAAAATTACAAAATATTGACCAAAAATTCGAAAATAAACCAATAATGCAGCTAGATAGATATTTTAATAGCAAATTCAGAGAGGTATTCCACTTTTAAATCGGGTAAAAATTACAAAAGGTTTGGGATAAGCAGTGCTGCGATCTGGTCACTTTTCTGCAAACCCATTTTTTGCAAATTTTGACAGGTCGGGGGTCATAAAAAACTACAAAATATTGACCAAAAATTCGAAAATAAACCAATAATGCAGCTAGATAGATATTCGAATAACAAATTCAGAGAGGCATTCCACTTTTAAATCGGGTAAAAATTTCAAAAGTTATGGGCTAAGCAGTGCTGGGTTCTGGTCACTTTTCTGCAAACCCATTTTTTTTGCAAATTTTGACAGGTCGGGGGTCATAAAAAATGATGAAACATTGACCAAAAATTCGAAAATAAACCAATAATGCCGCTAGATAGATATTCGAATAACAAATTCAGAGAGGTATTCCACTTTTAAGTCGGGGAAAAATTTCAAAAGTTATGGGCTAAGCCGTGCTGGGTTCTGGTCACTTTTCTGCAAACCCATTTTTTTTGCAAATTTTGACAGGTCGGGGGTCATAAAAAATGACGAAACATTGACCAAAAATTCGAAAATAAACCAATAATGCAGCTAGATAGATATTTTAATAACAAATTCAGAGAGGTATTCCACTTTTAAATCGGGTAAAAATTTCAAAAGTTTGGGCTAAGCAGTGCTGGGATCTTGTCACTTTTCTGCAAACCCATTTTTTGCAAATTTTGACAGGTCGGGGGTCATAAAAAATGACGAAACATTGACCAAAAATTCGAAAATAAACCAATGATGTAGCTAGATAGATATTTTAATAACAAATTCAGAGAGGTATTCCACTTTTAAATCGGGTAAAAATTTCAAAAGTTATGGGCTAAGCAGTGCTGGGATCTGGTCACTTTTCTGCAAACCCATTTTTTTGCAAATTTTGACAGGTCGGGGGTCATAAAAAATTAAAAAATATTGACCAAAAATTCGAAAATAAACCAATAATGCAGCTAGATAGATATTTTAATAACAAATTCAGAGAGGTATTCCACTTTTAAATCGGGTAAAAATTTCAAAAGTTATGGGCTAAGCAGTGCTGGGATCTGGTCACTTTTCTGCAAACCCATTTTTTGCAAATTTTGACAGGTCGGGGGTCATAAAAAATTACAAAATATTGACCAAAAATTCGAAAATAAACCAATAATGCAGCTAGATAGATATTTTAATAACAAATTCAGAGAGGTATTCCACTTTTAAATCGGGTAAAAATTTCAAAAGTTATGGGCTAAGCAGTGCTGGGATCTTGTCACTTTTCTGCAAACCCATTTTTTGCAAATTTTGACAGGTCGGGGGTCATAAAAAATTACAAAATATTGACCAAAAATTCGAAAATAAACCAATAATGTAGCTAGATAGATATTTTAATAACAAATTCAGAGAGGCATTCCACTTTTAAATCGGGTAAAAATTTCAAAAGTTATGGGCTAAGCAGTGCTGGGATCTTGTCACTTTTCTGCAAACCCATTTTTTTGCAAATTTTGACAGGTCGGGGGTCATAAAAAATTACAAAATATTGACCAAAAATTCGAAAATAAACCAATAATGCAGCTAGATAGATATTTTAACAACAAATTCAGAGAGGTATTCCACTTTTAGATCGGGTAAAAATTTCAAAAGTTATGGGCTAAGCAGTGCTGGGATCTGGTCACTTTTCTACAAACCCATTTTTTGCAAATTTTGACAGGTCGGGGGTCATAAAAAATTACAAAATATTGACCAAAAATTCGAAAATAAACCAATAATGCAGCTAGATAGATATTCGAATAACAAATTCAGAGAGGTATTCCACTTTTAAGTCGGGGAAAAATTTCAAAAGTTATGGGCTAAGCAGTGCTGGGATCTGGTCACTTTTCTGCAAACCCATTTTTTTGCAAATTTTGACAGGTCGGGGGTCATAAAAAATTACAAAATATTGACCAAAAATTCGAAAATAAACCAATAATGCAGCTAGATAGATATTTTAATAACAAATTCAGAGAGGTATTCCACTTTTAAATCGGGTAAAAATTTCAAAAGTTTGGGCTAAGCAGTGCTGGGATCTTGTCACTTTTCTGCAAACCCATTTTTTGCAAATTTTGACAGGTCGGGGGTCATAAAAAATTACAAAATATTGACCAAAAATTCGAAAATAAACCAATAATGCAGCTAGATAGATATTCGAATAACAAATTCAGAGAGGTATTCCACTTTTAAATCGGGTAAAAATTTCAAAAGTTATGGGCTAAGCAGTGCTGGGATCTGGTCACTTTTCTGCAAACCCATTTTTTGCAAATTTTGACAGGTCGGGGGTCATAAAAAATTACAAAATATTGACCAAAAATTCGAAAATAAACCAATAATGCAGCTAGATAGATATTTTAATAACAAATTCAGAGAGGTATTCCACTTTTAAATCGGGTAAAAATTTCAAAAGTTATGGGCTAAGCAGTGCTGGGATCTGGTCACTTTTCTGCAAACCCATTTTTTTGCAAATTTTGACAGGTCGGGGGTCATAAAAAATTACAAAATATTGACCAAAAATTCGAAAATAAACCAATAATGCAGCTAGATAGATATTTTAACAACAAATTCAGAGAGGTATTCCACTTTTAGATCGGGTAAAAATTTCAAAAGTTATGGGCTAAGCAGTGCTGGGATCTGGTCACTTTTCTGCAAACCCATTTTTTGCAAATTTTGACAGGTCGGGGGTCATAAAAAATTACAAAATATTGACCAAAAATTCGAAAATAAACCAATAATGCAGCTAGATAGATATTCGAATAACAAATTCAGAGAGGTATTCCACTTTTAAATCGGGTAAAAATTTCAAAAGTTATGGGCTAAGCAGTGCTGGGATCTGGTCACTTTTCTGCAAACCCATTTTTTTGCAAATTTTGACAGGTCGGGGGTCATAAAAAATTACAAAATATTGACCAAAAATTCGAAAATAAACCAATAATGCAGCTAGATAGATATTCGAATAACAAATTCAGAGAGGTATTCCACTTTTAAATCGGGTAAAAATTTCAAAAGTTTGGGCTAAGCAGTGCTGGGATCTGGTCACTTTTCTGCAAACCCATTTTTTGCAAATTTTGACAGGTCGGGGGTCATAAAAAATTACAAAATATTGACCAAAAATTCGAAAATAAACCAATAATGCAGCTAGATAGATATTTTAATAACAAATTCAGAGAGGTATTCCACTTTTAAATCGGGTAAAAATTTCAAAAGTTATGGGCTAAGCAGTGCTGGGATCTGGTCACTTTTCTGCAAACCCATTTTTTGCAAATTTTGACAGGTCGGGGGTCATAAAAAATTACAAAATATTGACCAAAAATTCGAAAATAAACCAATAATGCAGCTAGATAGATATTTTAATAACAAATTCAGAGAGGTATTCCACTTTTAAATCGGGTAAAAATTTCAAAAGTTATGGGCTAAGCAGTGCTGGGATCTGGTCACTTTTCTGCAAACCCATTTTTTGCAAATTTTGACAGGTCGGGGGTCATAAAAAATTACAAAATATTGACCAAAAATTCGAAAATAAACCAATAATGCAGCTAGATAGATATTTTAATAACAAATTCAGAGAGGCATTCCACTTTTAAATCGGGTAAAAATTTCAAAAGTTATGGGCTAAGCAGTGCTGGGATCTGGTCACTTTTCTGCAAACCCATTTTTTTGCAAATTTTGACAGGTCGGGGGTCATAAAAAATTACAAAATATTGACCAAAAATTCGAAAATAAACCAATAATGCAGCTAGATAGATATTTTAATAACAAATTCAGAGAGGTATTCCACTTTTAAATCGGGTAAAAATTTCAAAAGTTATGGGCTAAGCAGTGCTGGGATCTGGTCACTTTTCTGCAAACCCATTTTTTGCAAATTTTGACAGGTCGGGGGTCATAAAAAATTACAAAATATTGACCAAAAATTCGAAAATAAACCAATAATGCAGCTAGATAGATATTTTAATAACAAATTCAGAGAGGTATTCCACTTTTAAATCGGGTAAAAATTTCAAAAGTTATGGGCTAAGCAGTGCTGGGATCTGGTCACTTTTCTGCAAACCCATTTTTTTGCAAATTTTGACAGGTCGGGGGTCATAAAAAATTACAAAATATTGACCAAAAATTCGAAAATAAACCAATAATGCAGCTAGATAGATATTTTAATAACAAATTCAGAGAGGTATTCCACTTTTAAATCGGGTAAAAATTTCAAAAGTTTGGGCTAAGCAGTGCTGGGATCTGGTCACTTTTCTGCAAACCCATTTTTTGCAAATTTTGACAGGTCGGGGGTCATAAAAAATTACAAAATATTGACCAAAAATTCGAAAATAAACCAATAATGCAGCTAGATAGATATTTGAATAACAAATTCAGAGAGGTATTCCACTTTTAAATCGGGTAAAAATTTCAAAAGTTATGGGCTAAGCAGTGCTGGGATCTGGTCACTTTTCTGCAAACCCATTTTTTGCAAATTTTGACAGGTCGGGGGTCATAAAAAATTACAAAATATTGACCAAAAATTCGAAAATAAACCAATAATGCAGCTAGATAGATATTTTAATAACAAATTCAGAGAGGTATTCCACTTTTAAATCGGGTAAAAATTTCAAAAGTTTGGGCTAAGCAGTGCTGGGATCTGGTCACTTTTCTGCAAACCCATTTTTTGCAAATTTTGACAGGTCGGGGGTCATAAAAAACTACAAAATATTGACCAAAAATTCGAAAATAAACCAATAATGCAGCTAGATAGATATTCGAATAACAAATTCAGAGAGGTATTCCACTTTTAAATCGGGTAAAAATTTCAAAAGTTTGGGCTAAGCAGTGCTGGGATCTGGTCACTTTTCTGCAAACCCATTTTTTGCAAATTTTGACAGGTCGGGGGACATAAAAAACTACAAAATATTGACCAAAAATTCGAAAATAAACCAATAATGCAGCTAGATAGATATTTTAACAACAAATTCAGAGAGGTATTCCACTTTTAAATCGGGTAAAAATTTCAAAAGTTATGGGCTAAGCAGTGCTGGGATCTGGTCACTTTTCTGCAAACCCATTTTTTTGCAAATTTTGACAGGTCGGGGGTCATAAAAAATTACAAAATATTGACCAAAAATTCGAAAATAAACCAATAATGCAGCTAGATAGATATTTTAATAACAAATTCAGAGAGGTATTCCACTTTTAAATCGGGTAAAAATTACAAAAGGTTTGGGATAAGCAGTGCTGCGATCTGGTCACTTTTCTGCAAACCCATTTTTTGCAAATTTTGACAGGTCGGGGGTCATAAAAAATTACAAAATATTGACCAAAAATTCGAAAATAAACCAATAATGCAGCTAGATAGATATTCGAATAACAAATTCAGAGAGGCATTCCACTTTTAAATCGGGTAAAAATTTCAAAAGTTATGGGCTAAGCAGTGCTGGGTTCTGGTCACTTTTCTGCAAACCCATTTTTTTGCAAATTTTGACAGGTCGGGGGACATAAAAAACTACAAAATATTGACCAAAAATTCGAAAATAAACCAATAATGCAGCTAGATAGATATTTTAACAACAAATTCAGAGAGGTATTCCACTTTTAAATCGGGTAAAAATTTCAAAAGTTATGGGATAAGCAGTGCTGGGATCTGGTCACTTTTCTGCAAACCCATTTTTTTGCAAATTTTGACAGGTCGGGGGTCATAAAAAATTAAAAAATATTGACCAAAAATTCGAAAATAAAACAATAATGCAGCTAGATAAATATTTTAATAACAAATTCAGAGAGGTATTCCACTTTTAAATCGGGTAAAAATTACAAAAGGTTTGGGATAAGCAGTGCTGCGATCTGGTCACTTTTCTGCAAACCCATTTTTTGCAAATTTTGACAGGTCGGGGGTCATAAAAAATTACAAAATATTGACCAAAAATTCGAAAATAAACCAATAATGCAGCTAGATAGATATTCGAATAACAAATTCAGAGAGGTATTCCACTTTTAAGTCGGGGAAAAATTTCAAAAGTTATGGGCTAAGCAGTGCTGGGTTCTGGTCACTTTTCTGCAAACCCATTTTTTGCAAATTTTGACAGGTCGGGGGTCATAAAAAATGACGAAACATTGACCAAAAATTCGAAAATAAACCAATAATGCAGCTAGATAGATATTCGAATAACAAATTCAGAGAGGTATTCCACTTTTAAGTCGGGGAAAAATTTCAAAAGTTATGGGCTAAGCAGTGCTGGGTTCTGGTCACTTTTCTGCAAACCCATTTTTTGCAAATTTTGACAGGTCGGGGGTCATAAAAAATTACAAAATATTGACCAAAAATTCGAAAATAAACCAATAATGCAGCTAGATAGATATTCGAATAACAAATTCAGAGAGGTATTCCACTTTTAAGTCGGGGAAAAATTTCAAAAGTTATGGGCTAAGCAGTGCTGGGATCTGGTCACTTTTCTGCAAACCCATTTTTTTGCAAATTTTGACAGGTCGGGGGTCATAAAAAATTACAAAATATTGACCAAAAATTCGAAAATAAACCAATAATGCAGCTAGATAGATATTTTAACAACAAATTCAGAGAGGTATTCCACTTTTAAATCGGGTAAAAATTTCAAAAGTTATGGGCTAAGCAGTGCTGGGATCTGGTCACTTTTCTGCAAACCCATTTTTTGCAAATTTTGACAGGTCGGGGGTCATAAAAAATTACAAAATATTGACCAAAAATTCGAAAATAAACCAATAATGCAGCTAGATAGATATTTTAATAACAAATTCAGAGAGGTATTCCACTTTTAAATCGGGTAAAAATTTCAAAAGTTATGGGCTAAGCAGTGCTGGGATCTGGTCACTTTTCTGCAAACCCATTTTTTGCAAATTTTGACAGGTCGGGGGTC
Source organism: Drosophila ficusphila (assembly GCF_018152265.1). Taxonomy (NCBI): domain Eukaryota; kingdom Metazoa; phylum Arthropoda; class Insecta; order Diptera; family Drosophilidae; genus Drosophila; species Drosophila ficusphila. Next base: position 88,537 of record NW_025064152.1, read on the forward strand.
ATAAAAAATTACAAAATATTGACCAAAAATTCGAAAATAAACCAATAATGCAGCTAGATAGATATTTGAATAACAAATTCAGAGAGGTATTCCACTTTTAAGTCGGGGAAAAATTTCAAAAGTTATGGGCTAAGCAGTGCTGGGATCTGGTCACTTTTCTGCAAACCCATTTTTTTGCAAATTTTGACAGGTCGGGGGTCATAAAAAATTACAAAACATTGACCAAAAATTCGAAAATAAACCAATAATGCAGCTAGATAGATATTCGAATAACAAATTCAGAGAGGTATTCCACTTTTAAGTCGGGGAAAAATTTCAAAAGTTATGGGCTAAGCAGTGCTGGGATCTGGTCACTTTTCTGCAAACCCATTTTTTGCAAATTTTGACAGGTCGGGGGTCATAAAAAATTACAAAATATTGACCAAAAATTCGAAAATAAACCAATAATGCAGCTAGATAGATATTCGAATAACAAATTCAGAGAGGTATTCCACTTTTAAGTCGGGGAAAAATTTCAAAAGTTATGGGCTAAGCAGTGCTGGGATCTGGTCACTTTTCTGCAAACCCATTTTTTTGCAAATTTTGACAGGTCGGGGGTCATAAAAAATTACAAAATATTGACCAAAAATTCGAAAATAAACCAATAATGCAGATAGATAGATATTTTAACAACAAATTCAGAGAGGTATTCCACTTTTAAATCGGGTAAAAATTTCAAAAGTTTGGGCTAAGCAGTGCTGGGATCTTGTCACTTTTCTGCAAACCCATTTTTTGCAAATTTTGACAGGTCGGGGGTCATAAAAAATTACAAAATATTGACCAAAAATTCGAAAATAAACCAATAATGCAGCTAGATAGATATTCGAATAACAAATTCAGAGAGGTATTCCACTTTTAAGTCGGGGAAAAATTTCAAAAGTTATGGGCTAAGCAGTGCTGGGATCTGGTCACTTTTCTGCAAACCCATTTTTTGCAAATTTTGACAGGTCGGGGGTCATAAAAAATTACAAAATATTGACCAAAAATTCGAAAATAAACCAATAATGCAGCTAGATAGATATTTTAATAACAAATTCAGAGAGGTATTCCACTTTTAAATCGGGTAAAAATTTCAAAAGTTATGGGCTAAGCAGTGCTGGGATCTGGTCACTTTTCTGCAAACCCATTTTTTGCAAATTTTGACAGGTCGGGGGTCATAAAAAATTACAAAACATTGACCAAAAATTCGAAAATAAACCAATAATGCAGCTAGATAGATATTCTAATAACAAATTCAGAGAGGTATTCCACTTTTAAGTCGGGGAAAAATTTCAAAAGTTATAGGCTAAGCAGTGCTGGGATCTGGTCACTTTTCTACAAACCCATTTTTTGCAAATTTTGACAGGTCGGGGGTCATAAAAAATTACAAAATATTGACCAAAAATTCGAAAATAAACCAATAATGCAGCTAGATAGATATTTTAACAACAAATTCAGAGAGGTATTCCACTTTTAAATCGGGTAAAAATTTCAAAAGTTTGGGCTAAGCAGTGCTGGGATCTTGTCACTTTTCTGCAAACCCATTTTTTGCAAATTTTGACAGGTCGGGGGTCATAAAAAATTACAAAATATTGACCAAAAATTCGAAAATAAACCAATAATGCAGCTAGATAGATATTCGAATAACAAATTCAGAGAGGTATTCCACTTTTAAGTCGGGGAAAAATTTCAAAAGTTATGGGCTAAGCAGTGCTGGGATCTGGTCACTTTTCTGCAAACCCATTTTTTTGCAAATTTTGACAGGTCGGGGGTCATAAAAAATTAAAAAATATTGACCAAAAATTCGAAAATAAACCAATAATGCAGCTAGATAGATATTTTAATAGCAAATTCAGAGAGGTATTCCACTTTTAAATCGGGTAAAAATTTCAAAAGTTATGGGCTAAGCAGTGCTGGGTTCTGGTCACTTTTCTGCAAACCCATTTTTTGCAAATTTTGACAGGTCGGGGGTCATAAAAAATTACAAAATATTGACCAAAAATTCGAAAATAAACCAATAATGCAGCTAGATAGATATTCGAATAACAAATTCAGAGAGGTATTCCACTTTTAAATCGGGTAAAAATTTCAAAAGTTATGGACTAAGCAGTGCTGGGATCTGGTCACTTTTCTGCAAACCCATTTTTTGCAAATTTTGACAGGTCGGGGGTCATAAAAAATGACGAAACATTGACCAAAAATTCGAAAATAAACCAATGATGCAGCTAGATAGATATTTTAATAACAAATTCAGAGAGGCATTCCACTTTTAAATCGGGTAAAAATTTCAAAAGTTATGGGATAAGCAGTGCTGGGATCTGGTCACTTTTCTGCAAACCCATTTTTTTGCAAATTTTGACAGGTCGGGGGTCATAAAAAATTACAAAATATTGACCAAAAATTCGAAAATAAACCAATAATGCAGCTAGATAGATATTTTAACAACAAATTCAGAGAGGTATTCCACTTTTAAATCGGGTAAAAATTTCAAAAGTTATGGGCTAAGCAGTGCTGGGATCTGGTCACTTTTCTGCAAACCCATTTTTTGCAAATTTTGACAGGTCGGGGGTCATAAAAAATTACAAAACATTGACCAAAAATTCGAAAATAAACCAATAATGCAGCTAGATAGATATTCGAATAACAAATTCAGAGAGGTATTCCACTTTTAAGTCGGGGAAAAATTTCAAAAGTTATAGGCTAAGCAGTGCTGGGATCTGGTCACTTTTCTACAAACCCATTTTTTGCAAATTTTGACAGGTCGGGGGTCATAAAAAATTACAAAATATTGACCAAAAATTCGAAAATAAACCAATAATGCAGCTAGATAGATATTTTAACAACAAATTCAGAGAGGTATTCCACTTTTAAATCGGGTAAAAATTTCAAAAGTTTGGGCTAAGCAGTGCTGGGATCTTGTCACTTTTCTGCAAACCCATTTTTTGCAAATTTTGACAGGTCGGGGGTCATAAAAAATTACAAAATATTGACCAAAAATTCGAAAATAAACCAATAATGCAGCTAGATAGATATTCGAATAACAAATTCAGAGAGGTATTCCACTTTTAAGTCGGGGAAAAATTTCAAAAGTTATGGGCTAAGCAGTGCTGGGATCTGGTCACTTTTCTGCAAACCCATTTTTTTGCAAATTTTGACAGGTCGGGGGTCATAAAAAATTAAAAAATATTGACCAAAAATTCGAAAATAAACCAATAATGCAGCTAGATAGATATTTTAATAGCAAATTCAGAGAGGTATTCCACTTTTAAATCGGGTAAAAATTTCAAAAGTTATGGGCTAAGCAGTGCTGGGTTCTGGTCACTTTTCTGCAAACCCATTTTTTGCAAATTTTGACAGGTCGGGGGTCATAAAAAATTACAAAATATTGACCAAAAATTCGAAAATAAACCAATAATGCAGCTAGATAGATATTCGAATAACAAATTCAGAGAGGTATTCCACTTTTAAATCGGGTAAAAATTTCAAAAGTTATGGACTAAGCAGTGCTGGGATCTGGTCACTTTTCTGCAAACCCATTTTTTGCAAATTTTGACAGGTCGGGGGTCATAAAAAATGACGAAACATTGACCAAAAATTCGAAAATAAACCAATGATGCAGCTAGATAGATATTTTAATAACAAATTCAGAGAGGCATTCCACTTTTAAATCGGGTAAAAATTTCAAAAGTTATGGGATAAGCAGTGCTGGGATCTGGTCACTTTTCTGCAAACCCATTTTTTTGCAAATTTTGACAGGTCGGGGGTCATAAAAAATTACAAAATATTGACCAAAAATTCGAAAATAAACCAATAATGCAGCTAGATAGATATTTTAACAACAAATTCAGAGAGGTATTCCACTTTTAGATCGGGTAAAAATTTCAAAAGTTATGGGCTAAGCAGTGCTGGGATCGGGTCACTTTTCTGCAAACCCATTTTTTGCAAATTTTGACAGGTCGGGGGTCATAAAAAATTACAAAATATCAACCAAAAATTCGAAAATAAACCAATAATGCAGCTAGATAGATATTCGAATAACAAATTCAGAGAGGTATTCCACTTTTAAATCGGGTAAAAATTTCAAAAGTTATGGGCTAAGCAGTGCTGGGATCTGGTCACTTTTCTGCAAACCCATTTTTTGCAAATTTTGACAGGTCGGGGGTCATAAAAAACTACAAAATATTGACCAAAAATTCTAAAATAAACCAATAATGCAGCTAGATAGATATTCGAATAACAAATTCAGAGAGGTATTCCACTTTTAAATCGGGTAAAAATTTCAAAAGTTTGGGCTAAGCAGTGCTGGGATCTGGTCACTTTTCTGCAAACCCATTTTTTGCAAATTTTGACAGGTCGGGGGTCATAAAAAATGACGAAACATTGACCAAAAATTCGAAAATAAACCAATGATGTAGCTAGATAGATATTTTAATAACAAATTCAGAGAGGCATTCCACTTTTAAATCGGGTAAAAATTTCAAAAGTTATGGGATAAGCAGTGCTGGGATCTGGTCACTTTTCTGCAAACCCATTTTTTTTGCCAATTTTGACAGGTCGGGGGTCATAAAAAATTACAAAATATTGACCAAAAATTCGAAAATAAACCAATAATGCAGCTAGATAGATATTTTAATAACAAATTCAGAGAGGTATTCCACTTTTAAATCGGGTAAAAATTTCAAAAGTTTGGGCTAAGCAGTGCTGGGATCTGGTCACTTTTCTGCAAACCCATTTTTTGCAAATTTTGACAGGTCGGGGGTCATAAAAAACTACAAAATATTGACCAAAAATTCGAAAATAAACCAATAATGCAGCTAGATAGATATTTTAACAACAAATTCAGAGAGGTATTCCACTTTTAAATCGGGTAAAAATTTCAAAAGTTTGGGCTAAGCAGTGCTGGGATCTGGTAACTTTTCTGCAAACCCATTTTTTGCAAATTTTGACAGGTCGGGGGTCATAAAAATTACAAAATATTGACCAAAAATTCGAAAATAAACCAATAATGCAGCTAGATAGATATTTTAATAACAAATTCAGAGAGGTATTCCACTTTTAAATCGGGTAAAAATTTCAAAAGTTATGGGCTAAGCAGTGCTGGGATCTGGTCACTTTTCTGCAAACCCATTTTTGCAAATTTTGACAAGTCGGGGGTCATAAAAAATTACAAAATATCAACCAAAAATTCGAAAATAAACCAATAATGCAGCTAGATAGATATTTTAACAACAAATTCAGAGAGGTATTCCACTTTTAAATCGGGTAAAAATTTCAAAAGTTTGGGCTAAGCAGTGCTGGGATCTTGTCACTTTTCTGCAAACCCATTTTTTGCAAATTTTGACAAGTCGGGGGGTCATAAAAAATTACAAAATATTGACCAAAAATTCGAAAATAAACCAATAATGCAGCTAGATAGATATTTTAATAACAAATTCAGAGAGGTATTCCACTTTTAAATCGGGTAAAAATTTCAAAAGTTTGGGCTAAGCAGTGCTGGGATCTGGTCACTTTTCTGCAAACCCATTTTTTGCAAATTTTGACAGGTCGGGGGTCATAAAAAACTACAAAATATTGACCAAAAATTCGAAAATAAACCAATAATGCAGCTAGATAGATATTTTAACAACAAATTCAGAGAGGTATTCCACTTTTAAATCGGGTAAAAATTTCAAAAGTTTGGGCTAAGCAGTGCTGGGATCTGGTCACTTTTCTGCAAACCCATTTTTTTGCAAATTTTGACAGGTCGGGGGTCATAAAAATTACAAAATATTGACCAAAAATTCGAAAATAAACCAATAATGCAGCTAGATAGATTCAGAGAGGTATTCCACTTTTAAATCGGGTAAAAATTTCAAAAGTTATGGGCTAAGCAGTGCTGGGATCTGGTCACTTTTCTGCAAACCCATTTTTGCAAATTTTGACAAGTCGGGGGTCATAAAAAATTACAAAATATCAACCAAAAATTCGAAAACAAACCAATGATGCAGGTAGATAGATATTTTAATAACAAATTCAGAGAGGTATTCCCCTTTTAAATCGGGTAAAAAATTCAAAAGTTATGGGCTAAGCAGTTCTGGGATCTGGTCAATTTTCTGCAAACCCATTTTTTGCAAATTTTGACAAGTCGGGGGTCATAAAAAATTACAAAATATTGACCAAAAATTCGAAAATAAACCAATAATGCAGCTAGATAGATATTTTAATAACCAATTCAGAGAGGTATTCCACTTTTAAATCGGGTAAAAATTTCAAAAGTTTGGGCTAAGCAGTGCTGGGATCTGGTCACTTTTCTGCAAACCCATTTTTTGCAAATTTTGACAGGTCGGGGGTCATAAAAAACTACAAAATATTGACCAAAAATTCGAAAATAAACCAATAATGCAGCTAGATAGATATTCGAATAACAAATTCAGAGAGGTATTCCACTTTTAAATCGGGTAAAAATTTCAAAAGTTTGGGCTAAGCAGTGCTGGGATCTGGTCACTTTTCTGCAAACCCATTTTTTGCAAATTTTGACAGGTCGGGGGTCATAAAAAACTACAAAATATTGACCAAAAATTCGAAAATAAACCAATAATGCAGCTAGATAGATATTCGAATAACAAATTCAGAGAGGTATTCCACTTTTAAATCGGGTAAAAATTTCAAAAGTTTGGGCTAAGCAGTGCTGGGATCTGGTCACTTTTCTGCAAACCCATTTTTTGCAAATTTTGACAGGTCGGGGGTCATAAAAAATGACGAAACATTGACCAAAAATTGGAAAATAAACCAATGATGTAGCTAGATAGATATTTTAATAACAAATTCCGAGAGGCATTCCACTTTTAAATCGGGTAAAAATTTCAAAAGTTATGGGATAAGCAGTGCTGGGATCTGGTCACTTTTCTGCAAACCCATTTTTTTTGCAAATTTTGACAGGTCGGGGGTCATAAAAAATTAAAAAATATTGACCAAAAATTCGAAAATAAACCAATAATGCAGCTAGATAGATATTTTAATAACAAATTCAGAGAGGTATTCCGCTTTTAAATCGGGTAAAAATTTCAAAAGTTTGGGCTAATCAGTGCTGGGATCTGGTCACTTTATTTTCTGCAAATTTTGACAGGTCGGGGGTCATAAAAAACTACAAAATATTGACCAAAACTTCGAAAATAAACCAATAATGCAGCTAGATAGATATTCGAATAACAAATTCAGAGAGGTATTCCACTTTTAAATCGGGTAAAAATTTCAAAAGTTTGGGCTAAGCAGTGCTGGGATCTTGTCACTTTTCTGCAAACCCATTTTTTGCAAATTTTGACAGGTCGGGGGTCATAAAAAATTACAAAATATTGACCAAAAATTCGAAAATAAACCAATAATGCAGCTAGATAGATATTTTAACAACAAATTCAGAGAGGTATTCCACTTTTAAATCGGGTAAAAATTTCAAAAGTTATGAGCTAAGCAGTGCTGGGATCTGGTCACTTTTCTGCAAACCCATTTTTTGCAAATTTTGACAGGTCGGGGGTCATAAAAAATTACAAAATATTGACCAAAAATTCGAAAATAAACCAATAATGCAGCTAGATAGATATTTTAACAACAAATTCAGAGAGGTATTCCACTTTTAAATCGGGTAAAAATTTCAAAAGTTATGGGCTAAGCAGTGCTGGGATCTGGTCACTTTTCTGCAAACCCATTTTTTTGCAAATTTTGACAGGTCGGGGGTCATAAAAAACTACAAAATATTGACCAAAACTTCGAAAATAAACCAATAATGCAGCTAGATAGATATTCGAATAACAAATTCAGAGAGGTATTCCACTTTTAAATCGGGTAAAAATTTCAAAAGTTTGGGCTAAGCAGTGCTGGGATCTGGTCACTTTTCTGCAAACCCATTTTTTGCAAATTTTGACAGGTCGGGGGTCATAAAAAATTACAAAATATTGACCAAAAATTCGAAAATAAACCAATAATGCAGCTAGATAGATATTTTAACAACAAATTCAGAGAGGTATTCCACTTTTAAATCGGGTAAAAATTTCAAAAGTTATGAGCTAAGCAGTGCTGGGATCTGGTCACTTTTCTGCAAACCCATTTTTTGCAAATTTTGACAGGTCGGGGGTCATAAAAAATTACAAAATATTGACCAAAAATTCGAAAATAAACCAATAATGCAGCTAGATAGATATTTTAACAACAAATTCAGAGAGGTATTCCACTTTTAAATCGGGTAAAAATTTCAAAAGTTATGGGCTAAGCAGTGCTGGGATCTGGTCACTTTATTTTTTGCAAATTTTGACAGGTCGCGGGTCATAAAAAACTACAAAATATTGACCAAAACTTCGAAAATAAACCAATAATGCAGCTAGATAGATATTCGAATAACAAATTCAGAGAGGTATTCCACTTTTAAATCGGGTAAAAATTTCAAAAGTTTGGGCTAAGCAGTGCTGGGATCTTGTCACTTTTCTGCAAACCCATTTTTTGCAAATTTTGACAGGTCGGGGGTCATAAAAAATTACAAAATAATGACCAAAAATTCGAAAATAAACCAATAATGCAGCTAGATAGATATTTTAACAACAAATTCAGAGAGGTATTCCACTTTTAAATCGGGTAAAAATTTCAAAAGTTATGGGCTAAGCAGTGCTGGGATCTGGTCACTTTTCTGCAAACCCATTTTTTGCAAATTTTGACAGGTCGGGGGTCATAAAAAATTAAAAAATATTGACCAAAAATTCGAAAATAAACCAATAATGCAGCTAGATAGATATTTTAATACCAAATTCAGAGAGGTATTCCACTTTTAAATCGGGTAAAAATTTCAAAAGGTTTGGGATAAGCAGTGCTGGGATCTGGTCACTTTTCTGCAAACCCATTTTTTGCAAATTTTAACAAGTCGGGGGTCATAAAAAATGACGAAATATTGACCAAAAATTCGAAAATAAACCAATGATGTAGCTAGATAGATATTTTAATAACAAATTCAGAGAGGTATTCCACTTTTAAATCGGGTAAAAATTTCAAAAGTTTGGGCTAAGCAGTGGTGGGATCTGGTCACTTTTCTGCAAACCCATTTTTTGCAAATTTTGACAGGTCGGGGGGTCATAAAAAACTACAAAATATTGACCAAAAATTCGAAAATAAACCAATAATGCAGCTAGATAGATATTCGAATAACAAATTCAGAGAGGTATTCCACTTTTAAATCGGGTAAAAATTTCAAAAGTTTGGGCTAAGCAGTGCTGGGATCTTGTCACTTTTCTGCAAACCCATTTTTTGCAAATTTTGACAGGTCGGGGGGTCATAAAAAATGACGAAACATTGACCAAAAATTCGAAAATAAACCAATGATGTAGCTAGATAGATATTTTAATAACAAATTCAGAGAGGCATTCCACTTTTAAATCGGGTAAAAATTTCAAAAGTTATGGGATAAGCAGTGCTGGGATCTTGTCACTTTTCTGCAAACCCATTTTTTTGCAAATTTTGACAGGTCGGGGGTCATAAAAAATTACAAAATATTGACCAAAAATTCGAAAATAAACCAATAATGCAGCTAGATAGATATTCGAATAACAAATTCAGAGAGGTATTCCACTTTTAAATCGGGTAAAAATTTCAAAAGTTATGGGATAAGCAGTGCTGGGATCTGGTCACTTTTCTGCAAACCCATTTTTTTTGCAAATTTTGACAGGTCGGGGGTCATAAAAAATGACGAAACATTGACCAAAAATTCGAAAATAAACCAATGATGTAGCTAGATAGATATTTTAATAACAAATTCAGAGAGGTATTCCACTTTTAAATCGGGTAAAAATTTCAAAAGTTTGGGCTAAGCAGTGGTGGGATCTGGTCACTTTCTGCAAACCCATTTTTTGCAAATTTTGACAGGTCGGGGGTCATAAAAAATTAAAAAATATTGACCAAAAATTCGAAAATAAACCAATAATGCAGCTAGATAGATATTTTAATACCAAATTCAGAGAGGTATTCCACTTTTAAATCGGGTAAAAATTTCAAAAGGTTTGGGATAAGCAGTGCTGGGATCTGGTCACTTTTCTGCAAACCCATTTTTTGCAAATTTTAACAAGTCGGGGGTCATAAAAAATGACGAAACATTGACCAAAAATTCGAAAATAAACCAATGATGTAGCTAGATAGATATTTTAATAACAAATTCAGAGAGGTATTCCACTTTTAAATCGGGTAAAAATTTCAAAAGTTTGGGCTAAGCAGTGGTGGGATCTGGTCACTTTTCTGCAAACCCATTTTTTGCAAATTTTGACAGGTCGGGGGTCATAAAAAACTACAAAATATTGACCAAAAATTCGAAAATAAACCAATAATGCAGCTAGATAGATATTCGAATAACAAATTCAGAGAGGTATTCCACTTTTAAATCGGGTAAAAATTTCAAAAGTTTGGGCTAAGCAGTGCTGGGATCTTGTCACTTTTCTGCAAACCCATTTTTTGCAAATTTTGACAGGTCGGGGGTCATAAAAAATGACGAAACATTGACCAAAAATTCGAAAATAAACCAATGATGTAGCTAGATAGATATTTTAATAACAAATTCAGAGAGGCATTCCACTTTTAAATCGGGTAAAAATTTCAAAAGTTATGGGATAAGCAGTGCTGGGATCTGGTCACTTTTCTGCAAACCCATTTTTTTGCAAATTTTGACAGGTCGGGGGGTCATAAAAAATTAAAAAATATTGACCAAAAATTCGAAAATAAACCAATAATGCAGCTAGATAGATATTCGAATAACAAATTCAGAGAGGTATTCCACTTTTAAATCGGGTAAAAATTTCAAAAGTTTGGGCTAAGCAGTGGTGGGATCTGGTCACTTTTCTGCAAACCCATTTTTTGCAAATTTTGACAGGTCGGGGGTCATAAAAAACTACAAAATATTGACCAAAAATTCGAAAATAAACCAATAATGCAGCTAGATAGATATTCGAATAACAAATTCAGAGAGGTATTCCACTTTTAAATCGGGTAAAAATTTCAAAAGTTTGGGCTAAGCAGTGCTGGGATCTTGTCACTTTTCTGCAAACCCATTTTTTGCAAATTTTGACAGGTCGGGGGTCATAAAAAATGACGAAACATTGACCAAAAATTCGAAAATAAACCAATGATGTAGCTAGATAGATATTTTAATAACAAATTCAGAGAGGCATTCCACTTTTAAATCGGGTAAAAATTTCAAAAGTTATGGGATAAGCAGTGCTGGGATCTGGTCACTTTTCTGCAAACCCATTTTTTTGCAAATTTTGACAGGTCGGGGGTCATAAAAAATTAAAAAATATTGACCAAAAATTCGAAAATAAACCAATAATGCAGCTAGATAGATATTCGAATAACAAATTCAGAGAGGTATTCCACTTTTAAATCGGGTAAAAATTTCAAAAGTTATGGGATAAGCAGTGCTGGGATCTGGTCACTTTTCTGCAAACCCATTTTTTTGCAAATTTTGACAGGTCGGGGTCATAAAAAATGACGAAACATTGACCAAAAATTCGAAAATAAACCAATGATGTAGCTAGATAGATATTTTAATAACAAATTCAGAGAGGTATTCCACTTTTAAATCGGGTAAAAATTTCAAAAGTTTGGGCTAAGCAGTGCTGGGATCTGGTCACTTTCTGCAAACCCATTTTTTGCAAATTTTGACAGGTCGGGGGTCATAAAAAACTACAAAATATTGACCAAAAATTCGAAAATAAACCAATAATGCAGCTAGATAGATATTTTAATAGCAAATTCAGAGAGGTATTCCACTTTTAAATCGGGTAAAAATTTCAAAAGGTTTGGGCTAAGCAGTGCTGGGATCTGGTCACTTTTCTGCAAACCCATTTTTTGCTAATTTTGACAGGTCGGGGGTCATAAAAAATTAAAAAATATTGACCAAAAATTCGAAAATAAACCAATAATGCAGCTAGATAGATATTTTAACAACAAATTCAGAGAGGTATTCCACTTTTAAATCGGGTAAAAATTTCAAAAGTTATGGGCTAAGCAGTGCTGGGATCTGGTCACTTTTCTGCAAACCCATTTTTTGCAAATTTTGACAGGTCGGGGGTCATAAAAAATTAAAAAATATTGACCAAAAATTCGAAAATAAACCAATAATGCAGCTAGATAGATATTTTAACAACAAATTCAGAGAGGTATTCCACTTTTAAATCGGGTAAAAATTTCAAAAGTTATGGGCTAAGCAGTGCTGGGATCTGGTCACTTTATTTTTTGCAAATTTTGACAGGTCGGGGGTCATAAAAAACTACAAAATATTGACCAAAACTTCGAAAATAAACCAATAATGCAGCTAGATAGATATTCGAATAACAAATTCAGAGAGGTATTCCACTTTTAAATCGGGTAAAAATTTCAAAAGTTTGGGCTAAGCAGTGCTGGGATCTTGTCACTTTCCTGCAAACCCATTTTTGCTAATTTTGACAGGTCGGGGGTCATAAAAAATTACAAAATATTGACCAAAAATTCGAAAATAAACCAATAATGCAGCTAGATAGATATTTTAACAACAAATTCAGAGAGGTATTCCACTTTTAAATCGGGTAAAAATTTCAAAAGTTATGAGCTAAGCAGTGCTGGGATCTGGTCACTTTTCTGCAAACCCATTTTTTGCAAATTTTGACAGGTCGGGGGTCATAAAAAATTAAAAAATATTGACCAAAAATTCGAAAATAAACCAATAATGCAGCTAGATAGATATTTTAACAACAAATTCAGAGAGGTATTCCACTTTTAAATCGGGTAAAAATTTCAAAAGTTTGGGCTAAGCAGTGCTGGGATCTTGTCACTTTTCTGCAAGCCCATTTTTTGCAAATTTTGACAGGTCGGGGGTCATAAAAAATTACAAAATATTGACCAAAAATTCGAAAATAAACCAATAATGCAGCTAGATAGATATTTTAACAACAAATTCAGAGAGGTATTCCACTTTTAAATCGGGTAAAAATTTCAAAAGTTATGGGCTAAGCAGTGCTGGGATCTGGTCACTTTTCTGCAAACCCATTTTTTGCAAATTTTGACAGGTCGGGGGGTCATAAAAAACTACAAAATATTGACCAAAAATTCGAAAATAAACCAATAATGCAGCTAGATAGATATTTTAATACCAAATTCAGAGAGGTATTCCACTTTTAAATCGGGTAAAAATTGCAAAAGGTTTGGGATAAGCAGTGCTGGGATCTGGTCACTTTTCTGCAAACCCATTTTTTGCAAATTTTAACAAGTCGGGGGTCATAAAAAATGACGAAACATTGACCAAAAATTCGAAAATAAACCAATGATGTAGCTAGATAGATATTTTAATAACAAATTCAGAGAGGTATTCCACTTTTAAATCGGGTAAAAATTTCAAAAGTTTGGGCTAAGCAGTGCTGGGATCTGGTCACTTTTCTGCAAACCCATTTTTTGCAAATTTTGACAGGTCGGGGGTCATAAAAAATTACAAAATATTGACCAAAAATTCGAAAATAAACCAATAATGCAGCTAGATAGATATTTTAATAACAAATTCAGAGAGGTATTCCACTTTTAAATCGGGTAAAAATTTCAAAAGTTTGGGCTAAGCAGTGCTGGGATCTGGTCACTTTTCTGCAAACCCATTTTTTGCAAATTTTGACAGGTCGGGGGTCATAAAAAACTACAAAATATTGACCAAAAATTCGAAAATAAACCAATAATGCAGCTAGATAGATATTCGAATAACAAATTCAGAGAGGTATTCCACTTTTAAATCGGGTAAAAATTTCAAAAGTTTGGGCTAAGCAGTGCTGGGATCTTGTCACTTTTCTGCAAACCCATTTTTTGCAAATTTTGACAGGTCGGGGGTCATAAAAAATGACGAAACATTGACCAAAAATTCGAAAATAAACCAATGATGTAGCTAGATAGATATTTTAATAACAAATTCAGAGAGGCATTCCACTTTTAAATCGGGTAAAAATTTCAAAAGTTATGGGCTAAGCAGTGCTGGGATCTGGTCACTTTTCTGCAAACCCATTTTTTGCAAATTTTGACAGGTCGGGAGTCATAAAAAACTACAAAATATTGACCAAAAATTCGAAAATAAACCAATAATGCAGCTAGATAGATATTTTAATAACGAATTCAGAGAGGTATTCCACTTTTAAATCGGGTAAAAATTTCAAAAGTTATGGGCTAAGCAGTGCTGGGTTCTGGTCACTTTTCTGCAAACCCATTTTTTGCAAATTTTGACAGGTCGGGGGTCATAAAAAATTACAAAATATTGACCAAAAATTCGAAAAAAAAACCAATAATGCAGCTAGATAGATATTCGAATAACAAATTCAGAGAGGTATTCCACTTTTAAATCGGGTAAAAATTTCAAAAGTTATGGGCTAAGCAGTGGTGGGATCTGGTCACTTTTCTGCAAACCCATTTTTTGCAAATTTTGACAGGTCGGGGGTCATAAAAAATGACGAAACATTGACCAAAAACTCGAAAATAAACCAATAATGCAGCTAGATAGATATTCGAATAACAAATTCAGAGAGGTATTCCACTTTTAAATCGGGTAAAAATTTCAAAAGTTATGGGCTAAGCAGTGCTGGGTTCTGGTCACTTTTCTGCAAACCCATTTTTTGCAAATTTTGACAGGTCGGGGGTCATAAAAAACTACAAAATATTGACCAAAAATTCGAAAATAAACCAATAATGCAGCTAGATAGATATTCGAATAACAAATTCAGAGAGGTATTCCACTTTTAAATCGGGTAAAAATTTCAAAAGTTATGGGCTAAGCAGTGCTGGGTTCTGGTCACTTTTCTGCAAACCCATTTTTTGCAAATTTTGACAGGTCGGGGGTCATAAAAAATGACGAAACATTGACCAAAAATTCGAAAATAAACCAATGATGTAGCTAGATAGATATTTTAATAACAAATTCAGAGAGGCATTCCACTTTTAAATCGGGTAAAAATTTCAAAAGTTATGGGCTAAGCAGTGCTGGGTTCTGGTCACTTTTCTGCAAACCCATTTTTTGCAAATTTTGACAGGTCGGGGGTCATAAAAAATTACAAAATATTGACCAAAAATTCGAAAATAAACCAATAATGCAGCTAGATAGATATTTTAACAACAAATTCAGAGAGGTATTCCACTTTTAAATCGGGTAAAAATTTCAAAAGTTTGGGCTAAGCAGTGCTGGGATCTGGTCACTTTTCTGCAAACCCATTTTTGCAAATTTTGACAGGTCGGGGGTCATAAAAAATTACAAAATATTGACCAAAAATTCGAAAATAAACCAATAATGCAGCTAGATAGATATTCGAATAACAAATTCAGAGAGGTATTCCACTTTTAAATCGGGTAAAAATTTCAAAAGTTTGGGCTAAGCAGTGCTGGGATCTGGTCACTTTTCTGCAAACCCATTTTTTGCAAATTTTAACAGGTCGGGGGTCATAAAAAATGACGAAACATTGACCAAAAATTCGAAAATAAACCAATGATGTAGCTAGATAGATATTTTAATAACAAATTCAGAGAGGCATTCCACTTTTAAATCGGGTAAAAATTTCAAAAGTTATGGGCTAAGCAGTGCTGGGATCTGGTCACTTTTCTGCAAACCCATTTTTTGCAAATTTTGACAGGTCGGGGGTCATAAAAAATTACAAAATATTGACCAAAAATTCGAAAATAAACCAATAATGCAGCTAGATAGATATTTGAATAACAAATTCAGAGAGGTATTCCACTTTTAAATCGGGTAAAAATTTCAAAAGTTTGGGCTAAGCAGTGCTGGGATCTGGTCACTTTTCTGCAAACCCATTTTTTGCAAATTTTGACAGGTCGGGGGTCATAAAAAATTACAAAATATTGACCAAAAATTCGAAAATAAACCAATAATGCAGCTAGATAGATATTTTAATAACAAATTCAGAGAGGTATTCCACTTTTAAATCGGGTAAAAATTTCAAAAGTTTGGGCTAAGCAGTGCTGGGATCTGGTCACTTTTCTGCAAACCCATTTTTTGCAAATTTTGACAGGTCGGGGGGTCATAAAAAATGACGAAACATTGACCAAAAATTCGAAAATAAACCAATGATGTAGCTAGATAGATATTTTAATAACAAATTCAGAGAGGCATTCCACTTTTAAATCGGGTAAAAATTTCAAAAGTTTGGGCTAAGCAGTGCTGGGATCTGGTCACTTTTCTGCAAACCCATTTTTTGCAAATTTTGACAGGTCGGGGGTCATAAAAAATTACAAAATATTGACCAAAAATTCGAAAATAAACCAATAATGTAGCTAGATAGATATTTTAATAACAAATTCAGAGAGGCATTCCACTTTTAAATCGGGTAAAAATTTCAAAAGTTATGGGCTAAGCAGTGCTGGGATCTGGTCACTTTTCTGCAAACCCATTTTTTGCAAATTTTGACAGGTCGGGGGTCATAAAAAATTACAAAATATTGACCAAAAATTCGAAAATAAACCAATAATGCAGCTAGATAGATATTTTAATAACAAATTCAGAGAGGTATTCCACTTTTAAATCGGGTAAAAATTTCAAAAGTTATGGGCTAAGCAGTGCTGGGATCTGGTCACTTTTCTGCAAACCCATTTTTTGCAAATTTTGACAGGTCGGGGGTCATAAAAAATTACAAAATATTGACCAAAAATTCGAAAATAAACCAATAATGCAGCTAGATAGATATTTTAATAACAAATTCAGAGAGGTATTCCACTTTTAAATCGGGTAAAAATTTCAAAAGTTATGGGCTAAGCAGTGCTGGGATCTGGTCACTTTTCTGCAAACCCATTTTTTGCAAATTTTGACAGGTCGGGGGTCATAAAAAATTACAAAACATTGACCAAAAATTCGAAAATAAACCAATAATGTAGCTAGATAGATATTTTAACAACAAATTCAGAGAGGCATTCCACTTTTAAATCGGGTAAAAATTTCAAAAGTTTGGGCTAAGCAGTGCTGGGATCTGGTCACTTTTCTGCAAACCCATTTTTTGCAAATTTTGACAGGTCGGGGGTCATAAAAAATTACAAAATATTGACCAAAAATTCGAAAATAAACCAATAATGCAGCTAGATAGATATTTTAACAACAAATTCAGAGAGGTATTCCACTTTTAAATCGGGTAAAAATTTCAAAAGTTTGGGCTAAGCAGTGCTGGGATCTGGTCACTTTTCTGCAAACCCATTTTTTGCAAATTTTGACAGGTCGGGGGTCATAAAAAATTACAAAATATTGACCAAAAATTCGAAAATAAACCAATAATGCAGCTAGATAGATATTTTAATAACAAATTCAGAGAGGTATTCCACTTTTAAATCGGGTAAAAATTTCAAAAGTTTGGGCTAAGCAGTGCTGGGATCTGGTCACTTTTCTGCAAACCCATTTTTTGCAAATTTTGACAGGTCGGGGGTCATAAAAAATTACAAAATATTGACCAAAAATTCGAAAATAAACCAATAATGTAGCTAGATAGATATTTTAATAACAAATTCAGAGAGGTATTCCACTTTTAAATCGGGTAAAAATTTCAAAAGTTATGGGCTAAGCAGTGCTGGGATCTGGTCACTTTTCTGCAAACCCATTTTTTGCAAATTTTGACAGGTCGGGGGTCATAAAAAATTACAAAATATTGACCAAAAATTCGAAAATAAACCAATAATGCAGCTAGATAGATATTTTAATAACAAATTCAGAGAGGTATTCCACTTTTAAATCGGGTAAAAATTTCAAAAGTTATGGGCTAAGCAGTGCTGGGATCTGGTCACTTTTCTGCAAACCCATTTTTTGCAAATTTTGACAGGTCGGGGGTCATAAAAAACT
Source organism: Drosophila ficusphila (assembly GCF_018152265.1). Classification (NCBI taxonomy): domain Eukaryota; kingdom Metazoa; phylum Arthropoda; class Insecta; order Diptera; family Drosophilidae; genus Drosophila; species Drosophila ficusphila. The sequence continues at coordinate 106,388 of NW_025064152.1, forward strand.
ACAAAATATTGACCAAAAATTCGAAAATAAACCAATAATGCAGCTAGATAGATATTTTAATAACAAATTCAGAGAGGTATTCCACTTTTAAATCGGGTAAAAATTTCAAAAGTTATGGGCTAAGCAGTGCTGGGATCTGGTCACTTTTCTGCAAACCCATTTTTTGCAAATTTTGACAGGTCGGGGGTCATAAAAAATTACAAAATATTGACCAAAAATTCGAAAATAAACCAATAATGCAGCTAGATAGATATTTTAATAACAAATTCAGAGAGGTATTCCACTTTTAAATCGGGTAAAAATTTCAAAAGTTATGGGCTAAGCAGTGCTGGGATCTGGTCACTTTTCTGCAAACCCATTTTTTGCAAATTTTGACAGGTCGGGGGTCATAAAAAACTACAAAATATTGACCAAAAATTCGAAAATAAACCAATAATGCAGCTAGATAGATATTTTAACAACAAATTCAGAGAGGTATTCCACTTTTAAATCGGGTAAAAATTTCAAAAGTTTGGGCTAAGCAGTGCTGGGATCTGGTCACTTTTCTGCAAACCCATTTTTTGCAAATTTTGACAGGTCGGGGGTCATAAAAAATTACAAAATATTGACCAAAAATTCGAAAATAAACCAATAATGCAGCTAGATAGATATTTTAACAACAAATTCAGAGAGGTATTCCACTTTTAAATCGGGTAAAAATTTCAAAAGTTTGGGCTAAGCAGTGCTGGGATCTGGTCACTTTTCTGCAAACCCATTTTTTGCAAATTTTGACAGGTCGGGGGTCATAAAAAATTACAAAATATTGACCAAAAATTCGAAAATAAACCAATAATGCAGCTAGATAGATATTTTAATAACAAATTCAGAGAGGTATTCCACTTTTAAATCGGGTAAAAATTTCAAAAGTTTGGGCTAAGCAGTGCTGGGATCTGGTCACTTTTCTGCAAACCCATTTTTTGCAAATTTTGACAGGTCGGGGGTCATAAAAAATTACAAAATATTGACCAAAAATTCGAAAATAAACCAATAATGCAGCTAGATAGATATTTTAATAACAAATTCAGAGAGGTATTCCACTTTTAAATCGGGTAAAAATTTCAAAAGTTTGGGCTAAGCAGTGCTGGGATCTGGTCACTTTTCTGCAAACCCATTTTTTGCAAATTTTGACAGGTCGGGGGTCATAAAAAACTACAAAATATTGACCAAAAATTCGAAAATAAACCAATAATGCAGCTAGATAGATATTTTAATAACAAATTCAGAGAGGTATTCCACTTTTAAATCGGGTAAAAATTTCAAAAGTTATGGGCTAAGCAGTGCTGGGATCTGGTCACTTTTCTGCAAACCCATTTTTTGCAAATTTTGACAGGTCGGGGGTCATAAAAAATTACAAAATATTGACCAAAAATTCGAAAATAAACCAATAATGCAGCTAGATAGATATTTTAATAACAAATTCAGAGAGGTATTCCACTTTTAAATCGGGTAAAAATTTCAAAAGTTATGGGCTAAGCAGTGCTGGGATCTGGTCACTTTTCTGCAAACCCATTTTTTGCAAATTTTGACAGGTCGGGGGTCATAAAAAATTACAAAATATTGACCAAAAATTCGAAAATAAACCAATGATGTAGCTAGATAGATATTTTAATAACAAATTCAGAGAGGCATTCCACTTTTAAATCGGGTAAAAATTTCAAAAGTTTGGGCTAAGCAGTGCTGGGATCTGGTCACTTTTCTGCAAACCCATTTTTTGCAAATTTTAACAGGTCGGGGGTCATAAAAAATTACAAAATATTGACCAAAAATTCGAAAATAAACCAATGATGTAGCTAGATAGATATTTTAATAACAAATTCAGAGAGGCATTCCACTTTTAAATCGGGTAAAAATTTCAAAAGTTATGGGCTAAGCACTGCTGGGTTCTGGTCACTTTTCTGCAAACCCATTTTTTGCAAATTTTGACAGGTCGGGGGTCATAAAAAATTACAAAATATTGACGAAAAATTCGAAAATAAACCAATAATGCAGCTAGATAGATATTCGAATAACAAATTCAGAGAGGTATTCCACTTTTAAATCGGGTAAAAATTTCAAAAGTTATGGGCTAAGCAGTGCTGGGATCTGGTCACTTTTCTGCAAACCCATTTTTTGCAAATTTTGACAGGTCGGGGGTCATAAAAAATTACGAAACATTGACCAAAAATTCGAAAATAAACCAATGATGTAGCTAGATAGATATTTTCATAACAAATTCAGAGAGGCATTCCACTTTTAAATCGGGTAAAAATTTCAAAAGTTATGGGATAAGCAGTGCTGGGATCTGGTCACTTTTCTGCAAACCCATTTTTTTGCAAATTTTGACAGGTCGGGGGTCATAAAAAACTACAAAATATTGACCAAAAATTCGAAAATAAACCAATAATGCAGCTAGATAGATATTCGAATAACAAATTCAGAGAGGTATTCCACTTTTAAATCGGGTAAAAATTTCAAAAGTTTGGGCTAAGCAGTGCTGGGATCTGGTCACTTTTCTGCAAACCCATTTTTTGCAAATTTTGACAGGTCGGGGGTCATAAAAAATTACAAGAATATTGACCAAAAATTCGAAAATAAACCAATAATGCAGCTAGATAGATATTTTAATAGCAAATTCAGAGAGGTATTCCACTTTTAAATCGGGTAAAAATTTCAAAAGGTTTGGGCTAAGCAGTGCTGGGATCTGGTCACTTTTCTGCAAACCCATTTTTTGCAAATTTTGACAGGTCGGGGGTCATAAAAAATTAAAAAATATTGACCAAAAATTCGAAAATAAACCAATAATGCAGCTAGATAGATATTTTAATAGCAAATTCAGAGAGGTATTCCACTTTTAAATCGGGTAAAAATTTCAAAAGGTTTGGGATAAGCAGTGCTGGGATCTGGTCACTTTTCTGCAAACCCATTTTTTGAAAATTTTAACAAGTCGGGGGTCATAAAAAACTACAAAATATTGACCAAAAATTCGAAAATAAACCAATAATGCAGCTAGATAGATATTTTAATAACAAATTCAGAGAGGTATTCCACTTTTAAATCGGGTAAAAATTTCAAAAGTTATGGGCTAAGCAGTGCTGGGATCTGGTCACTTTTCTGCAAACCCATTTTTTGCAAATTTTGACAGGTCGGGGGTCATAAAAAACTACAAAATATTGACCAAAAATTCGAAAATAAACCAATAATGCAGCTAGATAGATATTTTAATAACAAATTCAGAGAGGTATTCCACTTTTAAATCGGGTAAAAATTTCAAAAGTTTGGGCTAAGCAGTGCTGGGATCTGGTCACTTTTCTGCAAACCCATTTTTTCATAAAAAATTACAAAATATTGACCAAAAATTCGAAAATAAACCAATAATGCAGCAAGATAGATATTTTAACAACAAATTCAGAGAGGTATTCCACTTTTAAATCGGGTAAAAATTTCAAAAGTGATGGGCTAAGCAGTGCTGGGATCTGGTCACTTTTCTGCAAACCCATTTTTTGCAAATTTTGACAGGTCGGGGGTCATAAAAAACTACAAAATATTGACCAAAAATTCGAAAATAAACCAATAATGCAGCTAGATAGATATTTTAACAACAAATTCAGAGAGGTATTCCACTTTTAAATCGGGTAAAAATTTCAAAAGTTTGGGCTAAGCAGTGCTGGGTTCTGGTCACTTTTCTGCAAACCCATTTTTTGCAAATTTTGACAGGTCGGGGGTCATAAAAAATTACAAAATATTGACCAAAAATTCGAAAATAAACCAATAATGCAGCTAGATAGATATTTTAATAACAAATTCAGAGAGGTATTCCACTTTTAAATCGGGTAAAAATTTCAAAAGTTTGGGCTAAGCAGTGCTGGGATCTGGTCACTTTTCTGCAAACCCATTTTTTGCAAATTTTGACAGGTCGGGGGTCATAAAAAACTACAAAATATTGACCAAAAATTCGAAAATAAACCAATGATGTAGCTAGATAGATATTTTAATAACAAATTCAGAGAGGTATTCCACTTTTAAATCGGGTAAAAATTTCAAAAGTTTGGGCTAAGCAGTGCTGGGTTCTGGTCACTTTTCTGCAAACCCATTTTTTGCAAATTTTGACAGGTCGGGGGTCATAAAAAATTACAAAATATTGACCAAAAATTCGAAAATAAACCAATAATGCAGCTAGATAGATATTTTAATAACAAATTCAGAGAGGTATTCCACTTTTAAATCGGGTAAAAATTTCAAAAGTTTGGGCTAAGCAGTGCTGGGATCTGGTCACTTTTCTGCAAACCCATTTTTTGCAAATTTTGACAGGTCGGGGGTCATAAAAAATGACGAAACATTGACCAAAAATTCGAAAATAAACCAATGATGTAGCTAGATAGATATTTTAATAACAAATTCAGAGAGGTATTCCACTTTTAAATCGGGTAAAAATTTCAAAAGTTTGGGCTAAGCAGTGCTGGGATCTGGTCACTTTTCTGCAAACCCATTTTTTGCAAATTTTGACAGGTCGGGGGTCATAAAAAACTACAAAATATTGACCAAAAATTCGAAAATAAACCAATAATGCAGCTAGATAGATATTTTAACAACAAATTCAGAGAGGTATTCCACTTTTAAATCGGGTAAAAATTTCTAAAGTGTTGGGCTAAGCAGTGCTGGGTTCTGGTCACTTTTCTGCAAACCCATTTTTTGCAAATTTTGACAGGTCGGGGGTCATAAAAAATTACAAAATATTGACCAAAAATTCGAAAATAAACCAATGATGTAGCTAGATAGATATTTTAATAACAAATTCAGAGAGGCATTCCACTTTTAAATCGGGTAAAAATTTCAAAAGTTATGGGCTAAGCACTGCTGGGTTCTGGTCACTTTTCTGCAAACCCATTTTTTGCAAATTTTGACAGGTCGGGGGTCATAAAAAACTACAAAATATTGACCAAAAATTCGAAAATAAACCAATAATGCAGCTAGATAGATATTTTAACAACAAATTCAGAGAGGTATTCCACTTTTAAATCGGGTAAAAATTTCAAAAGTTTGGGCTAAGCAGTGCTGGGTTCTGGTCACTTTTCTGCAAACCCATTTTTTGCAAATTTTGACAGGTCGGGGGTCATAAAAAATTACAAAATATTGACCAAAAATTCGAAAATAAACCAATGATGTAGCTAGATAGATATTTTAATAACAAATTCAGAGAGGCATTCCACTTTTAAATCGGGTAAAAATTTCAAAAGTTATGGGCTAAGCACTGCTGGGTTCTGGTCACTTTTCTGCAAACCCATTTTTTGCAAATTTTGACAGGTCGGGGGTCATAAAAAATTACAAAATATTGACGAAAAATTCGAAAATAAACCAATAATGCAGCTAGATAGATATTCGAATAACAAATTCAGAGAGGTATTCCACTTTTAAATCGGGTAAAAATTTCAAAAGTTATGGGCTAAGCAGTGCTGGGATTTGGTCACTTTTCTGCAAACCCATTTTTTGCAAATTTTGACAGGTCGGGGGTCATAAAAAATTACGAAACATTGACCAAAAATTCGAAAATAAACCAATAATGCAGCTAGATAGATATTTTAACAACAAATTCAGAGAGGTATTCCACTTTTAAATCGGGTAAAAATTTCAAAAGTTTGGGCTAAGCAGTGCTGGGATCTGGTCACTTTTCTGCAAACCCATTTTTTGCAAATTTTGACAGGTCGGGGGTCATAAAAAATTAAAAAATATTGACCAAAAATTCGAAAAAACACCAATAATGCAGCTAGATAGATATTTTAACAACAAATTCAGAGAGGTATTCCACTTTTAAATCGGGTAAAAATTTCTAAAGTTTGGGCTAAGCAGTGCTGGGATCTGGTCACTTTTCTGCAAACCCATTTTTTGCAAATTTTGACAGGTCGGGGGTCATAAAAAATTACAAAATATTGACCAAAAATTCGAAAATAAACCAATAATGCAGCTAGATAGATATTTTAATAACAAATTCAGAGAGGTATTCCACTTTTAAATCGGGTAAAAATTTCAAAAGGTTTGGGATAAGCAGTGCTGGGATCTGGTCACTTTTCTGCAAACCCATTTTTTTGCAAATTTTAACAAGTCGGGGGTCATAAAAAACTACAAAATATTGACCAAAAATTCGAAAATAAACCAATAATGCAGCTAGATAGATATTTTAATAACAAATTCAGAGAGGTATTCCACTTTTAAATCGGGTAAAAATTTCAAAAGTTATGGGCTAAGCAGTGCTGGGATCTGGTCACTTTTCTGCAAACCCATTTTTTGCAAATTTTGACAGGTCGGGGGTCATAAAAAACTACAAAATATTGACCAAAAATTCGAAAATAAACCAATAATGCAGCTAGATAGATATTTTAATAACAAATTCAGAGAGGTATTCCACTTTTAAATCGGGTAAAAATTTCAAAAGTTTGGGCTAAGCAGTGCTGGGATCTGGTCACTTTTCTGCAAACCCATTTTCATAAAAAATTACAAAATATTGACCAAAAATTCGAAAATAAACCAATAATGCAGCTAGATAGATATTTTAACAACAAATTCAGAGAGGTATTCCACTTTTAAATCGGGTAAAAATTTCAAAAGTGATGGGCTAAGCAGTGCTGGGATCTGGTCACTTTTCTGCAAACCCATTTTTTGCAAATTTTGACAGGTCGGGGGTCATAAAAAACTACAAAATATTGACCAAAAATTCGAAAATAAACCAATAATGCAGCTAGATAGATATTTTAACAACAAATTCAGAGAGGTATTCCACTTTTAAATCGGGTAAAAATTTCAAAAGTTTGGGTCAAGCAGTGCTGGGTTCTGGTCACTTTTCTGCAAACCCATTTTTTGCAAATTTTGACAGGTCGGGGGTCATAAAAAATTACAAAATATTGACCAAAAATTCGAAAATAAACCAATAATGCAGCTAGATAGATATTTTAATAACAAATTCAGAGAGGTATTCCACTTTTAAATCGGGTAAAAATTTCAAAAGTTTGGGCTAAGCAGTGCTGGGATCTGGTCACTTTTCTGCAAACCCATTTTCATAAAAAATTACAAAATATTGACCAAAAATTCGAAAATAAACCAATAATGCAGCTAGATAGATATTTTAACAACAAATTCAGAGAGGTATTCCACTTTTAAATCGGGTAAAAATTTCAAAAGTTTGGGCTAAGCAGTGCTGGGATCTGGTCACTTTTCTGCAAACCCATTTTTTGCAAATTTTGACAGGTCGGGGGTCATAAAAAATTAAAAAATATTGACCAAAAATTCGAAAATAAACCAATAATGCAGCTAGATAGATATTTTAATAGCAAATTCAGAGAGGTATTCCACTTTTAAATCGGGTAAAAATTTCAAAAGGTTTGGGCTAAGCAGTGCTGGGATCTGGTCACTTTTCTGCAAACCCATTTTTTGAAAATTTTAACAAGTCGGGGGTCATAAAAAACTACAAAATATTGACCAAAAATTCGAAAATAAACCAATAATGCAGCTAGATAGATATTCGAATAACAAATTCAGAGAGGTATTCCACTTTTAAATCGGGTAAAAATTTCAAAAGTTATGGGCTAAGCAGTGCTGGGATCTGGTCACTTTTCTGCAAACCCATTTTTTGCAAATTTTGACAGGTCGGGGGTCATAAAAAACTACAAAATATTGACCAAAAATTCGAAAATAAACCAATAATGCAGCTAGATAGATATTTTAATAACAAATTCAGAGAGGTATTCCACTTTTAAATCGGGTAAAAATTTCAAAAGTTTGGGCTAAGCAGTGCTGGGATCTGGTCACTTTTCTGCAAACCCATTTTTTGCAAATTTTGACAGGTCGGGGGTCATAAAAAATGACGAAACATTGACCAAAAATTCGAAAATAAACCAATGATGTAGCTAGATAGATATTTTAATAACAAATTCAGAGAGGCATTCCACTTTTAAATCGGGTAAAAATTTCAAAAGTTATGGGCTAAGCAGTGCTGGGATCTGGTCACTTTTCTGCAAAACCATTTTTTGCAAATTTTGACAGGTCGGGGGTCATAAAAAATTACAAAATATTGACCAAAAATTCGAAAATAAACCAATAATGCAGCTAGATAGATATTTTAACAACAAATTCAGAGAGGCATTCCACTTTTAAATCGGGTAAAAATTTCAAAAGTTTGGGCTAAGCAGTGCTGGGATCTGGTCACTTTTCTGCAAACCCATTTTTTGCAAATTTTGACAGGTCGGGGGTCATAAAAAATTACGAAACATTGACCAAAAATTCGAAAATAAACCAATGATGCAGCTAGATAGATATTTTAATAACAAATTCAGAGAGGCATTCCACTTTTAAATCGGGTAAAAATTTCAAAAGTTATGGGCTAAGCAGTGCTGGGATCTGGTCACTTTTCTGCAAACCCATTTTTTGCAAATTTTGACAGGTCGGGGGTCATAAAAAATTACAAAATATTGACCAAAAATTCGAAAATAAACCAATAATGCAGCTAGATAGATATTTTAATAACAAATTCAGAGAGGTATTCCACTTTTAAATCGGGTAAAAATTTCAAAAGTTATGGGCTAAGCAGTGCTGGGATCTGGTCACTTTTCTGCAAACCCATTTTTTGCAAATTTTGACAGGTCGGGGGTCATAAAAAATTACAAAATATTGACCAAAAATTCGAAAATAAACCAATGATGCAGCTAGATAGATATTTTAATAACAAATTCAGAGAGGCATTCCACTTTTAAATCGGGTAAAAATTTCAAAAGTTATGGGCTAAGCAGTGCTGGGATCTGGTCACTTTTCTGCAAACCCATTTTTTTGCAAATTTTGACAGGTCGGGGGTCATAAAAAACTACAAAATATTGACCAAAAATTCGAAAATAAACCAATAATGCAGCTAGATAGATATTTGAATAACAAATTCAGAGAGGTATTCCACTTTTAAATCGGGTAAAAATTTCAAAAGTTATGGGCTAAGCAGTGCTGGGATCTGGTCACTTTTCTGCAAACCCATTTTTTGCAAATTTTGACAGGTCGGGGGTCATAAAAAATTACAAAATATTGACCAAAAATTCGAAAATAAACCAATAATGCAGCTAGATAGATATTTTAATAACAAATTCAGAGAGGTATTCCACTTTTAAATCGGGTAAAAATTTCAAAAGGTTTGGGCTAAGCAGTGCTGGGATCTGGTCACTTTTCTGCAAACCCATTTTTTGCAAATTTTGACAGGTCGGGGGTCATAAAAAATTACAAAATATTGACCAAAAATTCGAAAATAAACCAATGATGCAGCTAGATAGATATTTTAATAACAAATTCAGAGAGGTATTCCACTTTTAAATCGGGTAAAAATTTCAAAAGGTTTGGGCTAAGCAGTGCTGGGATCTGGTCACTTTTCTGCAAACCCATTTTTTGCAAATTTTGACAGGTCGGGGGTCATAAAAAACTACAAAATATTGACCAAAAATTCGAAAATAAACCAATAATGCAGCTAGATAGATATTTTAACAACAAATTCAGAGAGGTATTCCACTTTTAAATCGGGTAAAAATTTCAAAAGTTTGGGCTCAAGCAGTGCTGGGTTCTGGTCACTTTTCTGCAAACCCATTTTTTGCAAATTTTGACAGGTCGGGGGTCATAAAAAATTACAAAATATTGACCAAAAATTCGAAAATAAACCAATAATGCAGCTAGATAGATATTTTAATAACAAATTCAGAGAGGTATTCCACTTTTAAATCGGGTAAAAATTTCAAAAGTTTGGGCTAAGCAGTGCTGGGATCTGGTCACTTTTCTGCAAACCCATTTTTTGCAAATTTTGACGGTCGGGGGTCATAAAAAATTACAAAATATTGACCAAAAATTCGAAAATAAACCAATAATGCAGCTAGATAGATATTTTAACAACAAATTCAGAGAGGTATTCCACTTTTAAATCGGGTAAAAATTTCAAAAGTTTGGGCTAAGCAGTGCTGGGATCTGGTCACTTTTCTGCAAACCCATTTTTTGCAAATTTTGACAGGTCGGGGGTCATAAAAAATTACAAAATATTGACCAAAAATTCGAAAATAAACCAATAATGCAGCTAGATAGATATTTTAATAGCAAATTCAGAGAGGTATTCCACTTTTAAATCGGGTAAAAATTTCAAAAGGTTTGGGATAAGCAGTGCTGGGATCTGGTCACTTTTCTGCAAACCCATTTTTTGAAAATTTTGACAGGTCGGGGGTCATAAAAAACTACAAAATATTGACCAAAAATTCGAAAATAAACCAATAATGCAGCTAGATAGATATTTTAATAACAAATTCAGAGAGGTATTCCACTTTTAAATCGGGTAAAAATTTCAAAAGTTATGGGCTAAGCAGTGCTGGGATCTGGTCACTTTTCTGCAAACCCATTTTTTGCAAATTTTGACAGGTCGGGGGTCATAAAAAACTACAAAATATTGACCAAAAATTCGAAAATAAACCAATAATGCAGCTAGATAGATATTTTAATAACAAATTCAGAGAGGTATTCCACTTTTAAATCGGGTAAAAATTTCAAAAGTTTGGGCTAAGCAGTGCTGGGATCTGGTCACTTTTCTGCAAACCCATTTTTTGCAAATTTTGACAGGTCGGGGGTCATAAAAAATTACAAAATATTGACCAAAAATTCGAAAATAAACCAATGATGCAGCTAGATAGATATTTTAATAACAAATTCAGAGAGGCATTCCACTTTTAAATCGGGTAAAAATTTCAAAAGTTTGGGCTAAGCAGTGCTGGGATCTGGTCACTTTTCTGCAAACCCATTTTTTGCAAATTTTGACAGGTCGGGGGTCATAAAAAATTACAAAATATTGACCAAAAATTCGAAAATAAACCAATAATGCAGCTAGATAGATATTTTAATAACAAATTCAGAGAGGCATTCCACTTTTAAATCGGGTAAAAATTTCAAAAGTTTGGGCTAAGCAGTGCTGGGATCTGGTCACTTTTCTGCAAACCCATTTTTTGCAAATTTTAACAGGTCGGGGGTCATAAAAAATTACAAAATATTGACCAAAAATTCGAAAATAAACCAATAATGCAGCTAGATAGATATTCGAATAACAAATTCAGAGAGGTATTCCACTTTTAAATCGGGTAAAAATTTCAAAAGTTATGGGCTAAGCAGTGCTGGGATCTGGTCACTTTTCTGCAAACCCATTTTTTGCAAATTTTGACAGGTCGGGGGTCATAAAAAATTACGAAACATTGACCAAAAATTCGAAAATAAACCAATGATGTAGCTAGATAGATATTTTCATAACAAATTCAGAGAGGCATTCCACTTTTAAATCGGGTAAAAATTTCAAAAGTTATGGGCTAAGCAGTGCTGGGATCTGGTCACTTTTCTGCAAACCCATTTTTTTGCAAATTTTGACAGGTCGGGGGTCATAAAAAACTACAAAATATTGACCAAAAATTCGAAAATAAACCAATAATGCAGCTAGATAGATATTCGAATAACAAATTCAGAGAGGTATTCCACTTTTAAATCGGGTAAAAATTTCAAAAGTTTGGGCTAAGCAGCGCTGGGATCTGGTCACTTTTCTGCAAACCCATTTTTTGCAAATTTTGGCAGGTCGGGGGTCATAAAAAATTAAAGAATATTGACCAAAAATTCGAAAATAAACCAATAATGCAGCTAGATAGATATTTTAATAGCAAATTCAGAGAGGTATTCCACTTTTAAATCGGGTAAAAATTTCAAAAGGTTTGGGATAAGCAGTGCTGGGATCTGGTCACTTTTCTGCAAACCCATTTTTTGCAAATTTTGACAGGTCGGGGGTCATAAAAAATTAAAAAATATTGACCAAAAATTCGAAAATAAACCAATAATGCAGCTAGATAGATATTTTAATAGCAAATTCAGAGAGGTATTCCACTTTTAAATCGGGTAAAAATTTCAAAAGGTTTGGGATAAGCAGTGCTGGGATCTGGTCACTTTTCTGCAAACCCATTTTTTGAAAATTTTAACAAGTCGGGGGTCATAAAAAACTACAAAATATTGACCAAAAATTCGAAAATAAACCAATAATGCAGCTAGATAGATATTTTAATAACAAATTCAGAGAGGTATTCCACTTTTAAATCGGGTAAAAATTTCAAAAGTTATGGGCTAAGCAGTGCTGGGATCTGGTCACTTTTCTGCAAACCCATTTTTTGCAAATTTTGACAGGTCGGGGGTCATAAAAAACTACAAAATATTGACCAAAAATTCGAAAATAAACCAATAATGCAGCTAGATAGATATTTTAATAACAAATTCAGAGAGGTATTCCACTTTTAAATCGGGTAAAAATTTCAAAAGTTTGGGCTAAGCAGTGCTGGGATCTGGTCACTTTTCTGCAAACCCATTTTCATAAAAAATTACAAAATATTGACCAAAAATTCGAAAATAAACCAATAATGCAGCAAGATAGATATTTTAACAACAAATTCAGAGAGGTATTCCACTTTTAAATCGGGTAAAAATTTCAAAAGTGATGGGCTAAGCAGTGCTGGGATCTGGTCACTTTTCTGCAAACCCATTTTTTTGCAAATTTTGACAGGTCGGGGGTCATAAAAAACTACAAAATATTGACCAAAAATTCGAAAATAAACCAATAATGCAGCTAGATAGATATTTTAACAACAAATTCAGAGAGGTATTCCACTTTTAAATCGGGTAAAAATTTCAAAAGTTTGGGCTAAGCAGTGCTGGGATCTGGTCACTTTTCTGCAAACCCATTTTTTGCAAATTTTGACAGGTCGGGGGTCATAAAAAAACTACAAAATATTGACCAAAAATTCGAAAATAAACCAATGATGTAGCTAGATAGATATTTTAATAACAAATTCAGAGAGGTATTCCACTTTTAAATCGGGTAAAAATTTCAAAAGTTTGGGCTAAGCAGTGCTGGGTTCTGGTCACTTTTCTGCAAACCCATTTTTTGCAAATTTTGACAGGTCGGGGGTCATAAAAAATTACAAAATATTGACCAAAAATTCGAAAATAAACCAATAATGCAGCTAGATAGATATTTTAATAGCAAATTCAGAGAGGTATTCCACTTTTAAATCGGGTAAAAATTTCAAAAGTTTGGGCTAAGCAGTGCTGGGATCTGGTCACTTTTCTGCAAACCCATTTTTTGCAAATTTTGACAGGTCGGGGGTCATAAAAAATGACGAAACATTGACCAAAAATTCGAAAATAAACCAATGATGTAGCTAGATAGATATTTTAATAACAAATTCAGAGAGGTATTCCACTTTTAAATCGGGTAAAAATTTCAAAAGTTTGGGCTAAGCAGTGCTGGGATCTGGTCACTTTTCTGCAAACCCATTTTTTGCAAATTTTGACAGGTCGGGGGTCATAAAAAACTACAAAATATTGACCAAAAATTCGAAAATAAACCAATAATGCAGCTAGATAGATATTTTAACAACAAATTCAGAGAGGTATTCCACTTTTAAATCGGGTAAAAATTTCTAAAGTGTTGGGCTAAGCAGTGCTGGGTTCTGGTCACTTTTCTGCAAACCCATTTTTTGCAAATTTTGACAGGTCGGGGGTCATAAAAAATTACAAAATATTGACCAAAAATTCGAAAATAAACCAATGATGTAGCTAGATAGATATTTTAATAACAAATTCAGAGAGGCATTCCACTTTTAAATCGGGTAAAAATTTCAAAAGTTATGGGCTAAGCACTGCTGGGTTCTGGTCACTTTTCTGCAAACCCATTTTTTGCAAATTTTGACAGGTCGGGGGTCATAAAAAACTACAAAATATTGACCAAAAATTCGAAAATAAACCAATAATGCAGCTAGATAGATATTTTAACAACAAATTCAGAGAGGTATTCCACTTTTAAATCGGGTAAAAATTTCAAAAGTTTGGGCTAAGCAGTGCTGGGTTCTGGTCACTTTTCTGCAAACCCATTTTTTGCAAATTTTGACAGGTCGGGGGTCATAAAAAATTACAAAATATTGACCAAAAATTCGAAAATAAACCAATGATGTAGCTAGATAGATATTTTAATAACAAATTCAGAGAGGCATTCCACTTTTAAATCGGGTAAAAATTTCAAAAGTTATGGGCTAAGCAGTGCTGGGATCTGGTCACTTTTCTGCAAACCCATTTTTTGCAAATTTTGACAGGTCGGGGGTCATAAAAAATTACAAAATATTGACGAAAAATTCGAAAATAAACCAATAATGCAGCTAGATAGATATTCGAATAACAAATTCAGAGAGGTATTCCACTTTTAAATCGGGTAAAAATTTCAAAAGTTATGGGCTAAGCAGTGCTGGGATTTGGTCACTTTTCTGCAAACCCATTTTTTGCAAATTTTGACAGGTCGGGGGTCATAAAAAATTACGAAACATTGACCAAAAATTCGAAAATAAACCAATAATGCAGCTAGATAGATATTTTAACAACAAATTCAGAGAGGTATTCCACTTTTAAATCGGGTAAAAATTTCAAAAGTTTGGGCTAAGCAGTGCTGGGATCTGGTCACTTTTCTGCAAACCCATTTTTTGCAAATTTTGACAGGTCGGGGGTCATAAAAAATGACGAAACATTGACCAAAAATTCGAAAATAAACCAATGATGTAGCTAGATAGATATTTTAATAACAAATTCAGAGAGGTATTCCACTTTTAAATCGGGTAAAAATTTCAAAAGTTTGGGCTAAGCAGTGCTGGGATCTGGTCACTTTTCTGCAAACCCATTTTTTGCAAATTTTGACAGGTCGGGGGTCATAAAAAATTACAAAATATTGACCAAAAATTCGAAAAAACACCAATAATGCAGCTAGATAGATATTTTAACAACAAATTCAGAGAGGTATTCCACTTTTAAATCGGGTAAAAATTTCTAAAGTTTGGGCTAAGCAGTGCTGGGATCTGGTCACTTTTCTGCAAACCCATTTTTTGCAAATTTTGACAGGTCGGGGGTCATAAAAAATTACAAAATATTGACCAAAAATTCGAAAATAAACCAATAATGCAGCTAGATAGATATTTTAATAACAAATTCAGAGAGGTATTCCACTTTTAAATCGGGTAAAAATTTCAAAAGGTTTGGGATAAGCAGTGCTGGGATCTGGTCACTTTTCTGCAAACCCATTTTTTTGCAAATTTTAACAAGTCGGGGGTCATAAAAAACTACAAAATATTGACCAAAAATTCGAAAATAAACCAATAATGCAGCTAGATAGATATTTTAATAACAAATTCAGAGAGGTATTCCACTTTTAAATCGGGTAAAAATTTCAAAAGTTATGGGCTAAGCAGTGCTGGGATCTGGTCACTTTTCTGCAAACCCATTTTTTGCAAATTTTGACAGGTCGGGGGTCATAAAAAACTACAAAATATTGACCAAAAATTCGAAAATAAACCAATAATGCAGCTAGATAGATATTTTAATAACAAATTCAGAGAGGTATTCCACTTTTAAATCGGGTAAAAATTTCAAAAGTTTGGGCTAAGCAGTGCTGGGATCTGGTCACTTTTCTGCAAACCCATTTTCATAAAAAATTACAAAATATTGACCAAAAATTCGAAAATAAACCAATAATGCAGCTAGATAGATATTTTAACAACAAATTCAGAGAGGTATTCCACTTTTAAATCGGGTAAAAATTTCAAAAGTGATGGGCTAAGCAGTGCTGGGATCTGGTCACTTTTCTGCAAACCCATTTTTTGCAAATTTTGACAGGTCGGGGGTCATAAAAAACTACAAAATATTGACCAAAAATTCGAAAATAAACCAATAATGCAGCTAGATAGATATTTTAACAACAAATTCAGAGAGGTATTCCACTTTTAAATCGGGTAAAAATTTCAAAAGTTTGGGTCAAGCAGTGCTGGGTTCTGGTCACTTTTCTGCAAACCCATTTTTTGCAAATTTTGACAGGTCGGGGGGTCATAAAAAATTACAAAATATTGACCAACAATTCGGAAAATAAAAACCAATAATGCAGCTAGTTAGATATTTTAATAACAAATTCAGAGAGGTATTCCACTTTTAAATCGGGTAAAAATTTCAAAAGTTTGGGCTAATCAGTGCTGGGATCTGGTCACTTTTCTGCAAACCCATTTTCATAAAAAAATTACAAAATATTGACCAAAAATTCGAAAATAAACCAATAATGCAGCTAGATAGATATTTTAACAACAAATTCAGAGAGGTATTCCACTTTTAAATCGGGTAAAAATTTCAAAAGTGATGGGCTAAGCAGTGCTGGGATCTGGTCACTTTTCTGCAAACCCATTTTTGCAAATTTTGACAGGTCGGGGGTCATAAAAAACTACAAAATATTGACCAAAAATTCGAAAATAAACCAATAATGCAGCTAGATAGATATTTTAACAACAAATTCAGAGAGGTATTCCACTTTTAAATCGGGTAAAAATTTCAAAAGTTTGGGCTAAGCAGTGCTGGGTTCTGGTCACTTTTCTGCAAACCCATTTTTTGCAAATTTTGACAGGTCGGGGGTCATAAAAAATTACAAAATATTGACCAAAAATTCGAAAATAAACCAATAATGCAGCTAGATAGATATTTTAATAACAAATTCAGAGAGGTATTCCACTTTTAAAT